>NC_060210.1:174960500-175269916 GCF_021130785.1 Homalodisca vitripennis
GTAACAACTATAGGCCGATCTCAATTCTCTCCACATTTTCAAAGGTGTTTGAAAAAAATTTTTTCAATTAGACTTTTATCACACTTTGACAAGCACAATATTTTGTTCCGTAATCAGTTTGGGTTTCAAAAACAAAAAGGTACTCTTGACGCAATGTTCTGTTTTATTGACAAAGTAGTTACTGCTCTGGATAAAAAAATGTGTGCTATGGGCCTTTTCGTCGATTTAAGCAAAGCGTTTGATTTAGTTGACCATTCGTTACTGTTAAGTAAACTACAGAGGCTGGGCGTCAGAGGTGAAGCTCATGATTGGATAGCATCGTATCTTTGCGGTCGATCTCAGCGAGTTGAAATCAGTTTTGTGGACAGCCAGGGTATTTTAAGAAGAAAGTGTTCTAATGATCTGGTCATTAAAATGGGAGTTCCCCAAGGGTCCGTGTTAGGTCCTCTTCTCTTCTTGGTATTTATTAACGATATTAGACATTGCACCAAAAAGTCAGATCTTTGTATTTTTGCCGATGATACATCTCTTTTGGTCACAGCTCACAATCAAGTGGATTTAGAGATCAATGGTTTTGTTGAATCCAATGCTCTTCTTCAATGGTTTACCTCAAATGGCATGATTGTGAACACAGACAAGACCCATATTCTGAATTTCACACTTAGACGTAGTTTTGTGGACAACTTACAGGTAATGCTAGGGGAGTGCATGGTATCATGTGTGGACTCAGTGAGCTTTTTAGGTCTTCAACTTGACTGCAACCTGACATTTGAATTGCATATCAATAAAATAGTAAAAAAACTAAGTTCGTGTTTGTTTGCACTGAGAAAATTGGCTTCTTTCGCTAATTCACAACTACTACTAACTTTGTACTATGGCTGCTTTTATTCTCATCTTGTTTACGCAGTTCCCATTTGGGGAAGGAACTGCAGAACCAATTTCATTTTTAAATTGCAGAAGCAAGCTTTGCGGATTATTTTTGGGCTAAGTAGGCATCAATCTTGTAGAAATGTATTTAAAAACAACAACATTCTTACTTTCCCAAGCATATTTATTTATGAATCTTTAGTTTTTTTTAAAAAGAATGAATACTTTATGACACTAGCTAACACCAATTCAGATTATTCACTTAGAACCCGGCTTAACATTCCAGTTCCACAACATTCTACTTCTTTTTTTCAAAAACACGTAACTTACAACTGCATTAAACTTTTCAACTCACTTCCAGATGCTTTAAAGGTGGATTGTTCTTTAACCTTGTTCAAAAATAACTTAAAACAGTTCCTCATCGACGGTTCCTTTTACAGTGTCCAGGATTTTTTGCATAAATTGTAAATAGTAGACTAAATATAGTTTTGTTTTTTTTCTTTGATGTATACTTAGCATAACATGTAACACTGTATAAGTTAGTTAAGCTAGCCCTGTGTGTATACTTTAATGACGTTGCTAATGCATGAAAATGTTATTTTGAGCAATAAAGGATTTTGATTTTGATTGATTGATTGATTGATTATAAAATCTAAGCCATATTTTCTTTTGCACTCACCAAACTGTAGTTGTGTATTTTTTTTTACTGATTCATCCAAAAATCAGTCATTTCTAGACAGTTTTACCAATTGAAATAAATATTTCGGAATCTTTGTAGTTTGATGAGACCTACTTTTTGGATTATCAAAAATGTTAGGAGGTCGCCCCTAACTCAAAATTTTCAAGTGGCAATCCCCCATGTATGGGATATTGTTGGAAAGAGAATAAAAAGAAGAAACAATCAGGTGCTAACCGGAAGTTGCTGTCTATCACAATTTCAAGGTGGCGGCTGCTAAATGGAGTTTTCCTTCGTCCCACAGTAAGTTTTTGGCGGATTTGAATGAAAATCAGTATTGGGAAGTTTTTAGGTAGAGAAGGGTGAATTTGAAAACTATTTTCAAGAATATGTTACATGTCTAAGGTGGCGGCATAAATAATTGTATGTAATTGTGTGATATCCTAAAAGTAAGTCTCATTAACCTATAGAGGTCCCCAAATTCTTATTTCCATTGGTCAAAACGTCTAGAAATGACAGTGGTGTTCACTAACTTTTGGATGACCTTGTATAGTATTTATCACCCATAGAACTAGGTGGAGGTTTCAGAAAATTTATCACTGCCTAAAGTAAACTTCTGATTTGGATTTTAGTGGTATGATGGGTACCATTAGCTTTATTACCCAGGATTTATTTATGAAATAATATTTCAGAGAGCCTCAGCGGTTGATCCTCGTCTGAAGCATATTAAAAGCAATTTTATTGTGGGTTACAATGTTGGTAACCCATTCAAAGATACAAGAGAGAATTATTTACAAAGGGATCACAATAGAAAAGTTATGAACCAGTAAGTATTCACTTTAATTCATTCAGTTGTATTAATAGGATTGTGTTCTTTTTGTGTTTATTGTATGTTTGGTTTGTCACCTTACCTCAGGATATCATATAAGTAATTAATTATTTATTTTTAAATCTCTTTTATTACAACAACTTGTAAGTACTGAATTAAAGGAAACTATTTATTAAATTTGTGTGCCACCAAAATGTTAATACAGTTCTTGTTCATGCTCTAGTGATAAGGTCTGGCATTGAAAGGGTTTAACAAATTGCCAAGTGATGTCGAGGTTCATATTATAGATTTTATTTATAATAACCACATTTTTATATATTTATTTTTTTATAACAGGACCAGGTCTCCTAAACCTGTTAATTGCCTTTCAGCCATCCAGCTTATTTTAAACCCTCTTCCAGGTTTAAGCTATGTCAAATCCCAGGCCTTTACAAAACCATGAAATCTTCTGTACAATGCTTACCTGCTCCAATCCCTCTTCAGTATGCCTAAGGAAACCAAGGGACCTTGAGCGTTTGCTCTTTAATGTTGGACATTCGAATATGACGTGCTCAGCTGTTTCATCAGCCTCACCACATTTCCTGTACATGGTTTCCTGAACATGAATACCAATTATATTCGTGTAGCTTCTGAATATCCATTGTCCTGTAATAAAACCAGTCATTTTAATCTCCGTTTTACTCATTCTAGGGTTATCTACTACAATGTTCCTTGATAGTCCATTGAGCGACCGCTTTGGCTGTTCTCCTCAGTACTTTTCCATGTTTTTGGTGTTTATAAAACACCCACTTGGCAACCGATCTCCGTGCTAAGCTGTAGGAAACTCCACATATTGGTTCAGGACCAATAAGAGGACAATTGGCTCCTAAGTTAGTGCAACTATCTGCCCCCTCATTATCTGTTATTCCTCTGTGCCCTGGCAACCATTTTAGAATAACTTTATTGGTTTTTGCTAGTTATTTCATGGCCATATGGCATTCCCACACTGTCTTTGAGATGCAGTCATGGTTGGCCAAGGCCTGCAGAGCAGCCCTGCTATCCAAGTTAATGTAGATGGTTTTGCCTTTATAGTCTCTTTCCACATTAATTCTCACACATTTCGCAAGGGCAGTGACTTCAGCCTGAAACAATTACTAGTTTTTCCTAGGCTAAAGCTTGATCTGGCTTTAGGTCTGTCTCCCCAAATACCTGCCCCAGTACCCTTCAGTCTTCGACCAGTCTGTGTACCAGATCAGAGCCTTCTTCATGTAAGCAGGTTCTCCATTCATCTCTTCCAACAATGTTGACCTGAAATGGTTTTTCCATGTCCGTAACCTATGATATTCTGTTAGACATCATCTCTTGAATGTCCAGTTTTTGAATCTCAAAGATCATGGAATGCTTTCTAGCATAGTGATAATGCCAGTTCCCATTGCACTGCATTCTGTTGGCAACAATTCTACCCTCCCCTACGACAATTATATAAAGATGTGGGAGGTTTAGCACTACTTCCATAGCAGTGGTTGGTGTGCTTTTCATGGCACCAATTGTCCCCAAGCAAGCTAACCGTTGAACAGGCTTGACAGGCTTTTAACTGCAGTCACCTGACGATCTTTCAGCCACCATACTAATTTTTCAAGATACTCTTTGGTTTCTGCATTGACGTAACTAACCACTATCACTCAATCTTCAACATGACAATTGCACATTCTTACATTTTGCTTTTGAAGGCACGTTTACCCAGCACTTTCTTCAAGGTGTTGGCTTCCTCGATTGTTACTTTGGCCTCTGGTTATTGGTGCCGGACAATGGTCTGCTTCTCTACATAGATCTTTTTGATATATATTTTGGGTGTCTTCTTGGTAACATCTCCATCATTCCCCTTTCCTTTTTCCCTCTCCCCCTTTGCTAGCTCCTTGGATGTCAGCCGATCACGGCCTCTTCACACCTGCATATCTAGGGGTTTGCTGTTGTTTTTGTCCACAGATTTGGAGGAAATTTCACTTTGCTCTGGAACCACAACATCCAAGTTCTCTTTTGAGGAACCGGCTTCATTACGTGGTTTTACAAGGGCTAGGTCTTCTCTTCCCACCTCCTCTGTCTCCTTCCTGGGGATTAACAGCTCATCTCTTGCAATGGCCTTTTCTATTCTCCGTCTTCTTAGTGCGCCTCTAAAGACTCCTTTTTTAGCCCTTCTGGTTGAACTTCACCTTCTGAAAAGAGTAGTCCATCTCCTTCCATTGGGGACATCTCAGACAGTCTTAGATTCTCAATTGGTAGTTCTTCAATTTGAATACCACATACCTCTTGAGTTTTGGAGTAGTTTGTTGTTTTTTCTTCTTCCATTTTGTTCCCACGAGAAAAGAGTATTTGCAGTCCATCTTCGCAGTGACCCGAGTAGAAAGATAAGGGTATATACGATTGGTCGTCCTCTTGTTCCCAGAAGGCTCCATTAAAGACACTGAATACCCTCAGTTTCAGGATCAAACCAAAAGTGGGAAAAGGTTTTCTTCCATTGTCACTGGGATAATGATAAGGGAAGGTGACCTCCTCATCTTGCGCTGTCTCCCCTTTAGAAGCTGCAACACAAGACAAGGAGAGTACATCATTCTCAATCCCATCTGAAAGAGAGGCTGATGCCAATTAAGACGCTAATATAATGATAACAACATTAAAGGATATTTAAAAGAATATTAAGAGACTGCATGATTTATTCCACCTTCAAGACAAAGGTCTCCCATCCCAACCAGCCTCGTACCTCGTAGACATTGATTGTGAGCAAATGTACTAATTTGGAGTAAAGTTTACTACACTGATATATCCCCTCCCTGATATGTTGTGCTAAGGACTTAAGTACTTCAATAATTAATAAAATAATAACTAAATTAATGCTTTTTTAACTGAATTTATACACTTATAATTTTGTAAAAATCTTCATTTAATTTTTTCTGTTTTTGTTCTTATAGTTAGTAAGTTCAAGCTTTGTAAATGTATAAACTTGTTGTTCAAAACACATTGTTGTATAACTACAAATACAAAACTAAATTTGAATTTTAAAACATTTCTCAATATTTATACACGTTTTTAGATCCATAAAAGAAGTAAAGTTATCTATGCAATATTAGTTATTGTGTGATATTAGTAACAGAACATTCACTATCCAGTGCAAAAGCAGTATCTGCAAATAGAAAAGGTCTGAAACTCCTGCTTTATACATTTCAGTGACTAATGTGATAAATATTTGTTCCAGATTCAACCAAGGAGAACTAAATGTGCTGATAGCAAGCAATGTTGTTGAAGAAGGTGTTGACATACAAAAGTGTAACTTTGTTGTCATGTTTGATGGGGTATCAGATTTCCGTAGTTATATCCAATCAAAAGGGAGAGCTAGGGATGTAAATAGCCGTTATATCATTATGGTGTGTGTTACAGAGATAGACAAATTTAATGCAAAATACAAAGCTTTTAATGAAACTGAGACAGCCCTGAAAAAGGTAAAGTATGTTTCTGATGTGTCAAATTTAGATAATTTTGTCACTTTACAATGTTATCATATAAATAAAAATGAATTGCTAAACATGTTGCTAAGCACTAATCTTGAGAACGGTTGGATAATTTTAAAAAATATGCATTAAAATCTGAGAAAGATTTATATACTGAGAAAGATCTGAAAAGTTACGTGGAATATTTTAGAATTCGGAAACAAATGTAATATTTATGTTTCATGATCCAAATTTAATTGTCACCAACAGCTGTTGACATTTCAGTTGAAGTTCATCAAAGAGGCAGAAACACTTCATTACAATTTAAATTTTATAACTGTGCTTGATCATTAGTGATTCAGATAGCAAAGAAAAAAGTAATATCAAAATTTTGCTCCAGATTGTACCAATTTGACAAATTTAAACTATTTAATGCATTGGAAATATTGTTTAAACACTATTATAAAACCCATCTTATCGAATAAAGCTGTGAATGTTATCACATAAGATACTCAAAACTAGTAATATGCCATTTTAACAGTGGCTTAGGGAAACGGAGAAACAAACACAAATGTGCTTCAACGATTCGTTCTTTCCCACAATACAGTATGAAAAACAAGGCTTTTACAACGCAAAACCATATAAACGATTGTTTTGAAATATTGTATGAACTTAATAAGGATTTCCTCCTTATACCGGAAATGATGAGATGTTTCTTGGTTCTGCCAACAAATGTCAGTTTAGGAATATTATTCATTTCCTGCAATCAGAAGGGAATAGTGGCACCATTGGTGAATGTGCTGTGTTAATGGAAAAAACATAAATGATGGTGTTGTGCGTGAATTGCGTCAAAAGTTTAAAGATATCCAAATGTCAAATTCAAGGATCAGTTCGATAAATGTCAAAGCCTAAGCCATTTGGCAATTTTTGTGGGTGTCATTCAACATTTTTGGCTTTCTACACCATCATGTACAATGCCACCATCATTCATAATGTTTTTTCCTTAATTCTACTGAAATGTTACTAGATTATCTTCATGCTAGAAATGGTAAATGAGATAAATCCTAGTTCCATATCTACCTCTCTCCCTGCAACAGATAGAAAGTTAATGGGAACTGTCATTACAAGGGCGACGTTGGTTCTGCAGTCTGGCGGTTTGCGTGTTTGGACAAGCAGATGCCAGGCTAGGTAAATAAACAAATCCTCCTCAATTAAATTGGTGTAAAAAATTTAAATTTTTAGTACTTTACAAAATTAAACATCCAATATGCTTAAAGACTTAATGCTTGTTGAGAAATTCAAGGACATCAGTCAGATAGTGTGGCGGTGCGCCATTTTGTTTGAAGTAAATATTTCTTTCTCGGTCATCCTCATAGATCTGTGGTATCAAAAATTGTTGCAACATATCCAGGTACACTATCTCTTTAATGAATCTCTGTGGAAAAAAGGAGCCACAAATTTTCTTTTTGTCCAGCTTAGAGTTACATGAGCATGTTGCAATTTTTATGTGGATTTTCACTGCCCCAAATCCTACCTTGTTACTTGAGTAAAAAGTTGACTCGTCAGAAAAGGTAATGTTGTCCAAGAAATATTCATCATCCACTCGCTTTAACATACCCACACAGAAATTCTTCTCAGTTTTTTAATTGCTTGTAAAAGCAACAATCGGTATGGTTTCAAATGCAAAAGTTTTATCAATGCATGCCAAACCATTGTGTGTGGGACTTACAGCCTACGATATTCACGTCAGGTTGATTTTGTTGGGCTATTGACAAAACTTCATCTCATTTGCTCAACGAATGTGCTTGGACGACCTGACAACTTCTTGTTTTACTGAGCACCCCTTTTCAACAAAACATTTATGCCACACATAGATTGTAGCCCTACTTGGAGGATCTTTAGCGTACTTGGTATGAAAATTAAGCTAAACTATTGTTGCCGATTTTGATTCTTAAATCAAAACACACTGCTAGCAGATCCAGTAAAGGCAGCCATCTTTAATGTAACTTCCGCTAGAGCTTGTTGCAACACAATTGTACAATTCTGCACTAGCGAACTATGCAAGTCAAAACTTGATGTGTTTACCTTTAAAACAACACTAAAACTGTAACTTTCTTTGAATACATTTATATAAAATTTCAAAGTTGTAAAGCTCTTTTTGAAGCACCCTGTTTAATAGCTCCTCCCATGTTTATCTTGGAGAATGTGTCTGCTTCTGGGGTGTTAGCATAGACTTTACAGATTCAATTTAGATATTAATTTCTATCTTGAACATATAAAATAAGGGCTCCTCTGAAATTCCAGCAAAACTTTAAAATGTTCTGTCTGTTCCTTTCTCCTTCCTTGTGACTGTATGAGAGACATCCGCTACTGTACTGAACTAAGTTAACCTATTTGTTTATACTTTATTTGGTTAACTGTTAATGTTTTAATGCACAAATATCTGTGTGTGTTGTTTTTAATACATCAAAAGATGCAAAAAAAGAATAATTAATTACAGTTTTATTATACATTCCCCCAAAAATCCACAAGAAGAATAAACATAATTATTAATGATCATGTTAGAATCATTAATAAAAACAAACCTTTTTAAACAATTATAAAAACAGTTGGTCTAGGTAAAAGATGTAAATAAAGAAATAACCAGAAGATTTCTATGAACTTGTCAAAACTATAAGTTTAGCAACAATTTTTCTGTATAACTATATATTCAAAGAAAATATTCAATGTATAAAAAACTGAAAGATTTTGAATTTACTGATGATGAAAGATCATTTATATAGTTTCTTTTAAAGATTGTTTAAATAAATATCAAAGAAAATTGCATGATAATGTTTTTTAATTAACTTTGAAATTAACTTGGACATGTGTAAAGAAATTAAAGATATTTCAGAATTTATAAACAGCATTTCAATTAAGGTAAACAAGTATGCCTATTAAAGGTTGTGCAAGAAGTATTCATCACCAAAGTCAAAATAAAGATACTCATAGTAAATTGAAAGTAGTAAGTGGAAAGATTATTCAGTGGTTTATAACTTTAAAAACCATTTACAGACCATTAATCATAATAAAAGAGTGGTTTCAAATCTAATTGTATATAACAAATTTTTCTTTTTTTAATTTTTTTGATGGTTTTTTAAAGTTGATATCATATAAATTAATTTTGAAATTATTACAAATAACTTCTAAATTTTAAGATTCCTTCATCAGAGTATAAAGATTTAATTTTATTAGGATCCTTAATAATACTTATAATTTTGGCTATATTTCTAATTCTCCTAATTTATTTTTATTTTATTTGTATTTTTAGAATGAAATAATCACATTAAAAAAGATAATTTTCCTTAATTAACACAACATTGTGTAAACAAATTCATTACAAATAAGATCTTTTTACATTAACTTAGTTATTATATTTTGATTTTCAGTTATTACAGGTTTTTTTAGTTGTTGCTTTAGAAGATTTGTATTCTATTTTAAGTTTTTATTCTCTAAAATTTTTAATTGAAGATAAAACCTTTTTGTAACCCACTTTTTAAAGATTTTTCTTAATTTTTGTTTGATTTTAAAAGTAGAGAATAAAGACGAGGATCATTGAAAAATACAGTGTTTCACTATTTTTTGGTGGGGAGGAGTTTATTTACAGTATCCTTAATAAATTTATAAAATACATGATTTTTTTACCCATCACCTTTAATCTAATTTTTTGTCTTGTATTTTTATATTCTAGGACTTTACAAACATCCTTAGCTTTAAACCAAATTGAATTTTTTATTTAACAATTGTTGAAATGTTTTTGTTATTGAATGTAAGTTCCTAATTTATTAGGTCTACAACTGAATCCATTTAGACATAAAAATTGTAACTAGTAATTTGTCAATATAATGACTAGTAATGAAAACAGTATGAGATTGGAAGTTCAAAGGGGTAGACTATTCTTTCATGCTTTTATATATGTACGTTTTTTATATTTTTGGATTTATATATACCATTACACTTCTTTTATTGAAATATTGAAAATTAAAATGTTTTATTTAATTTTAAAATTAGAGAATATAAACCTGATTCATTGTTAAATAGAGTATCTTTTTAAATACTTTTTGTGATACACTTTAATGGACTACAATTATTTTTATTAAAATGTTTCATCATCATACACAAATTTTTCTTCCTTTTTGTTTGATATTAAAATTAGAGAATGAAGGCCAGATTAATTGATAGATACAGTGTCTTTATGAATATTTGTAAGGTATCTATTTATAGACGCTTTGCTAAGTATATCAAACTACATGATTTTATCATTATCATCAACCAATTTTTCTTCCTTTTTTTCGACCCTAAAATTAAACAATATGATCAAGATTTTTCTATAAAAGTTCTATCTTTATTCATTTTTTTATGAGAGCATTAAAATGACCTCTTGTTTTTAAAAACTTTATACTGATATTTTTCCATCTTTATAAATATTTTATTAGTAAATTTTAGTTTGTCTTTTAAATCTTGTTCATTAATAAAAACTGGATTAATTTGAGTTTAAAGAAAGTAGCGAAACATAACTCCTTTATTTATACAAATAAAAAAATATTCTTGTGTTAATTTTAATGACCCATAGTTATTATTATTTTGATAATTTATAATAAACAGTTATTTTACTTTCCCATTTTAACAAATTTTCTTAAGAATTTTAAACAGTCAACCCAGTATTTTGAATTCTTTTAATATTTCTTCTAATTGGACTCTAATTAATTTCATTTTCTTTCTCACTAATTTTAAAATCAAAATCAACATTTGGAAATAAAGTATGTACAATTTTTAAATGTTTATGTAAATTGGAATGTTTAGAACGATTTTCAATACTAGGCTCTCTAAAATAAAATGATTTTCAATAACATGAAAAGGTTAAATTTGGGATATCCTTAATGTATTTGATTAGTTTTTAAATTTCTCTTTCAAATCCTAATAAATGATTCAAAATTAATAAAAATATAAATTATAACACACATTTTAAATAAATGTTATTAGTAGTTTTTATTTCTAAATAATTGTTATTAATTTTTTAAGTTCTATCTTATTGAATATCTTTATGTAATCCTCAATAACACCTTTAAATTCATCGAAAGTATAATATTCTTTTTTAATTTCATAAGATTCATAATATTTATTACTATCATTTAAAAAAACTAATAACCGTATCTTTAGCAATATTCATTACAAAATTACCAGGATGAAAACCATTCAGACCAATAAAATACAGGGGCTATCCAGAAAGTAGATTACGTTTCGCATCCGCTAGGGGCGGGACCATTGCGGCCATTTTGATGTCAGGGCTACAAAAAATCTTAACATAAACCTATAAAAAACAGTGTATTGTTGCTTGATTGAAATTTTTGAACACTTGAAAAAAGATGGTGACTCGCTGTGAATTCCTATATATATATTGTGAAACCTACGAAATTGTAAAATTGATGACGATGTATAACTGCGAGAGGGTGTGACAATTAGGGTGTGTTGCTTTACCTGGTTGAAGTTTCAAGCTGCAGAATTGTATCTTATACAATTCTGCAGCTGGAATTTCAAAACTTATTCACCTCTATAAGTGGCCAATGTATGCCATTTGTATGGTGATTATATTGAAAACTAGTATTTTAGTGTTACTTTCAAATGTATATAATATAATTTTTATTCTTGTTCTTTTTTTATTGATATCAAAATGTAATCTACTTTCTAGATAAACTTCGTAATTCAACCTATTGAGGAAGCAATTAACCTAGCCTATCTATGATTGAATGTTTGAATTGATTTTGGCAAAAATGTATCCATGTACTAAAATATTAATAGAGTCTATTTGGTTGCTCTGCATTAGTTTTTGTTGTTTTCTCCAAATAATTTTGTTTATAATTTTTTTCTAGTATATATTTACAAATTTTTGTAGGAAGAAAAACAAAAAATCAAAAGCAACTGTCCATTTATATTTTATTATTTATTATTTTTCTGTTTCAATAATTTTGTTGACAGGTGGTTTTCCTCATCCTGTATACATCAAATGTGTTATTAGCCTCTAAAGTAGGCAGCAGACGGATATATCCTTACCATTGGAATTGCATATTTAAACTCAGTATTTAAGAAAATCTGAACTGTCTTATTTTAGTTTATTGTGTATGTTAAAATTTCTGAAAAAAAGGTACAAACATTTAGAAATGCATAATTGTATTGATTTATGGCCATCGGGAAGAAAATTGGATTGATATCACATGAAACATTAATAAAAAACCAGTGCTATTCCGTCTTACAGTGTATCTGCATGTAAAACTGATAGCGTAAAAAATTATGTGTTTGCTCTTTATTTAGCAAGAAATAGAAAATAAATTTTACCTTGGCAAAAATATAATTTTTTAAAATCTCTAAATGCATGCTAATTTAACCCTTTGAGTGCCACAGGTATAATTTCCCCAAGGCATATGCATAAAGTGCCAGGCTGTTTTTTGCATACTTGTAAGCTTATGGGAAAAACGCTGTTGTAAAATAACTACCCAACAGATATCCATATTTTTGTTGTTGTTTTTCTCATTAAATGCAGAATATGATATATAACGTTATAAACAAAATGTGATTTATAAAAATTTCAATATTTATAAAAAAGTTTTTTACTTTTTTATAAAAAGTTAAGTTTTGACCTAATTTGAGTGTATTCAGTATTTTTAATATTTTTTGCTTTATACTATGATAAAGGCCATATAATTCTAAATAAAACCCATGTATAATATATTATTCTGGAAGTAAAAAAACATGGCATTATATGTATAATAATAAAAAAACTAATGACGCTGTGGCACTCAAAGGATTTATTGGGACCAAATATTTTCAGCGCTTTTAGGGTTAATTGATACTTAACCCTTAGCGAACCACAAATAAATAACCAAAACTACTTCTAAGAGCCATACACCTTAAAAATAAAAAAATTCCCACATACCAAAACCAATTTTTTATAATTCTTATAACATAAGAGGTAAAAAAAACGACAAAATATTTTTTTTCACTCTTTATTGTTAATTTACAGCCAAAAAATGGTAAAATCATAATTTCACGGAAAAAATTTAATTTTGACATTCTATGTGTTCATATATAAAATTAACAATAGTTGAACACAATTATTGTTATATTTTACAAAAAACAAGCATATAGTAATTTGTATTTAGAGAAAATATAAAGAATATAGTAAAAATTTATATATATACAAACTCGCCTTCGGCTCGCTGGGGGCTACGCCCCCAGGCCCCCATTTGGGTGTTGGCTAAATTCGGGGATAAGCGTAGTTCGGTGATTGGTTAAATTCAGACGTGAAGTTTCCAAATTTTATGTATCCGTTCTCGAGAATCTTACGGGTCGTAATGCTTCGCTAACGCTCAGCCAAAAGATGTGTGGTGTATAATATTAATCAATTGATGTGGTAGAAGAGTTAAGTTATGTGTTCGTGAAATTTGGAGACAAGAAGAATTTGGTTTTAACCAAAGTCAGAGGACGTATGTATACCATAGTTTAATTTTCCGGATTTACCCAAACTTTTGACTTTGAGGGCGTTTTGCGGCTTAACCGTTAGAGATACGTGAAAAAGTGACTGGACCTTTCTTGTCGGAAATTTAATTTTGTCTTTCGATTTTACCCTCGGATTTGAGCTACGATCTCTGGTTTAGTCGGTACAACGCTTAGGATAAAAGTCTGCACAGGTCAGTTGTTGTGTAAACAGATATAGTGTAAATCAATTTAAAACTACCTTTATCAGATTATTAAGTTGATCAGGGGGTTTAATTTAATCAGGAGTTCATCAACCAGGAAATTCCCGGGAGGGGGTGTTAAAGAAGGCGTGGTACTTTTCTAGTAAATTTGTGTCTGGGCACGAGGAATTTTTATCAAAATTAAACGTTGATCAGAGGGTTTAAATTACTTCGGAAATTATAATTCCACGCCAGAGTTTTGACAATGAACTAATATTTCATAAAATTAAATAGAAAAACACTCTGTCCCTATCTACTATTGAAGCTTCAATAACGCTCAGCCAACTCCCGATGTGGAGGGGGGTTTTATTCACTCGTTAACTTAGTAATACAAGGTCAATCTGGAACCAGCATGAATCGCACCAATTATAGTTGCAAAATTTAAAACACCTAAAAGTGACGACAAAGAATTAGCCATTTAGAGCATTTATCAGGCTTACGGAAAGCTAAACGACAGAAAGCTGCTGGACCTTTTTTGTAGATCCTATTAATAGCTACTTACAAAAAGTTTAACATATAAGCTAGGGCCAACGGTTCGGCCACTATCGAGCACGAAAAGTAAGTTTTTAAGTGAAATTTTAAATATAATCACGTTTTACGGCTAAACCATGGAAGATAGAGTAAAAAGTCACTGAACCTTTTGTGTAGACTGCATTATTTTGTATTCAAATCATATGTTTTATCTGGCCTATAACTAAGATTTTATCTAAAATATAGCCCAGAATACAAAATCTCAGGTAAAACTCAAAAAATCAAAACTTTAAAACGCGTTATGCGGCCAGACCGTTTAGGATAGGGCAAAATGTTACTGAACCTTTTTTGTAGATCACGTCATTTCCTAATTCCCGATGAAGATTTGTTTTAAGCTACGACCAACCGTTTAGCCGTTATCAACCCCGGAATGTAAATTTGTAGGCGAAAATTTCCAAATATTTTCACTTAATAGCGTTTTGCGGACAAACCAATGGAGATAGAGTAAAATGTTATTAGCCCTTTTTTTAGATCACATTATTTCCTAAATCTAACCTTTGATTTATTTTGACCTCCGACCAATGGTTTCGCCGCTATCGACCTCAAAAACAAACTTTTCACGTAAATATTACAAAAAAATTGCACATAATCACGTTTTTCGGCCAAACCAATGGAGATAGGGCAAAAGGTCACTGGACCTTTTCTGTAGATCGCGCAATTTGCTAATTTGATGGGTCAATCAGATTTGAGCTACGACCTACCGTTCGGCCGCTATCGGGCTAGAAACTTTATTTTAAGCGAAAAAATCTCTGGAATGTCAAACATTCCCGCGTTTTGTGGCTTAACAACACGAGATAGGAAAAAAAGTCACTGAACCTTTTTTGTAGTTCACTTCATTCCTGACTAACGATTTTTCGTCAGATCGAAGCTAGCTCCAACGGTTCGCCCGCTATCGGGCTTACAAAAAACGCCTGCAAGGGTAAAGAATGCGTGATTTTTCGGGAATTTTTTTGAGGGGTTTAAAAGTAAAAATTCCCGGTTTTCAGACTTTTCCTGTTGGTTATACGGCAAAAGGTACCTGCGTGCAAAATTTCAAGTTTCCAGCACTTCTAGAAGTAGGTTAGAATTTGTATACATATATCAGTCAGTCAGTCAGTTTCACATGCGGCTGTATAGTATATTAGATTAAATAAAAGCAATGAACTAAAAAAAAAACTTGACAATAAAGCCCTACATCACGATAATAATACATAAACTACACTGCAAATTGATCAAAAATATTGATTAACATCAAAATTGAAAAGATAAATACGCGGATTGAAAATGGAAGGGCGAATAAACATCTAACCTCACGGAAGGCTACAGGCGGACTGAGCACGCGTCAGTAGACGTCGTTGGCTCTGCGGGAGACTATGAACATCCGGCCGGCCGCTATTTTGTCGATCGAACAAGAGCCGTGACATTCAAAATAGACACGAATGGTTGTCTCTTGTTTAGATAAACCTTGTTTAATAGTTTTTACTAAGTTTGTTACCCAGAAATGCTTTTAAATAATATTAAAATAAAAAATTGATTTGCTTCAGTGGACGTCGTTGGCTTTTAGCGCTAGTTTAGGCATGACGTCTAGTAACGTCATTGGCTCAGTAAGGGTTAACAATAATAATATAAAAGGACATTTACTTTTGTACGTTTTAAAATTCATTGCTCTTCCATAGCCAAAAAAAGTTATTACGGTATAACCAATTCTTACATTTTCAAAATTAATAGCTGCCATCAGAAAAAAAGGAAAATGACATAACTACTATCTTAATATGTTTGTTGCTTCAGATATGCATTGTTTTGCCATCAATGTCTTGATGTGGGATGCCTAACATAAAAATCTGTCCAGATGCTCTGCAAAACATGTTGTGATATTCAGATAGATTGTGCAATTTCTCCATTTTTTAAATTTCTTTTATAAATATTTATAAGTTGTTCGGAAATTGAAAATTTTGGTTTTGACAATATTCAATTTCAAACCAATTAAACATATTGAAGTTTGATTGGTGTGCAGAATATTCTAAATTGGTGTAATCTTTTCCTGTTTGAAGAGAGGTTGCACTATCAGAAAACAGAACAATTTTAGAGTTTACATTAAGAGGTAAATCATTTATAAATAATAAAAACAATAAAAGACACAAAATGAGACCTTGTGGAACACTAGCGTGAATCTCCCTCCAACCAGAGTAAAGTACTTTGCCTCTATTATCATCTATTTTCGACTTTGTGGTATCTCGCTCCCAGATAAGTTTCAAAAAATTAACTGGAAACTTTTAAACATGTAACATTTCGATTTTTTAGTAAAGGTCATGATTTACACAATCAATGGCCTTGGCTAAATCACAGAAGATACCAAGCATCTTCGGTGATTCATCCAAAGCCCCTAACAAATATAAAACAAGATCAAAAATATCCATTTGTGTAGACTTTGCTCTCTGAAAACCAAGTATTAAGCTGTAATGTGATTGAACTGTACCGGCATATGTTTTGGCGATGGCTGTGACTATCCAAGGTTGTGCCTACGTTTCATAACTAGGCATCCATTCTAAGATTTTCATTGATATTTTGTTGGTTGCAAAGCTTATTCAACCCTAATTGAAACAGCAGTGTCTCTTCTTAGTAGGCCAAGAAATAAATTGCTTGACTCAAAATGCTTGCACTTGTGACAGAGGAGATCAAGATTTTAGATAGTACATAAAAATCATGATGAAATTTTGCAATTTAAAAGATTTGTAACTAACATTTTATTTTATTATTTTGTGAATTAGATTTAATTTCATATGAAGTTTTTTAAATAATTTAAACAGTTACACATATGCAATTAATATGCTCTTGAAATTACTAACAATGTCAAGAATGCTTATGTTAAACAGATATTGTATGGAGGAAAGTTCCAAAGAAGAAGAGCTCCAACAGAGGCAGAATTAAATGAAAGCATATTTTTAGGAATGAAAGGTTTAGAACCATATAAACCACATGGGGAAAACGGCCCTGTTGTCACTGCCCTTTCAGCAGTTCCTCTGATAAATCGGTAAGTGTGTATTTTAAAATATCTGAATATTTATACAATGAAACCTAGACATGTAGCAGTTGGTTTGTGTTCAGGCCATTTTAAGGACATTTAGAAACATCCATAAACTATGAAGTTATTGTTCAGTGAATGTGTAGTAAAGGCTTCACATAAAAAGTATTTAAATTCGCTAATCTCATCACAAAAACATGATTTTATGTGAACATCAGTCTCTACATGTTTTAAGAAGGCTACTGTCAAAGTCTATATTTATGAATGGTTTTAAATGTGAATAGCTAATAGATACAGGGAAGCTTTGAAATATAATAAAAATATTAAAATAAGAATTATTCCTGTTGGCAGTAAAATATCGATGGCCTCTACTGCTTTATTAATTGTTGGTTATTGTATTGTGGATAAAGACTACAAGACATAAAAATTATGCTAATGAGGTACATACTGAGGATATTATAGTAGATAATTCTCCTTGGCAAACTATAGTTCTGGTTATGGCTAATCAAAATTAATAAAAGGTCATAGATTGTTCTCTAATATTACTAAGATGAATTATTTTACATTACTTGATGCCTATCAAGTATTGATCGTAGTGGTGTGTTAGAGCAGAATCTTGAATCCATTGAATCTTCGACGAAGACTCAAATTCGAGAATTAATTGATGCGATTCAACAATTGAATCTGCAGAATCCATCATGTCATTAATTATCAGTAGAGTGAGTCCCAAAATGTATGTATAAATGAGAGTTCGGTGTAGCTTGTGTGTCAAAATTATTAGATACTTGATGTTTGCTATACAAATGTACTTTTTGTCTCTGAAATAAATAATTGACTATTGGTCAACATTACACAAATTACTCCAAAACTATAGATAGACAGGATAGCCACCTAACCGGAAAAAACATGAAACCGGGAATGAGCAGGGAATCTCCCTGTAGAATTTCATACAAAATTTTTCTGTCTCTAAGAACTTATGAAATCAAGAATTAATTTGAACCTGAAATAGAGAAATAATGTTGCAGCTCCCTGAATTAAGAATTGATTAATCCCAAATATGAACAGTTCATACATGATGTGTTGCATTTTAAATGATATGGTCTGTGAATTGTAAATATAGACCAATAACTTGTAATGATGTTGTAATGTTTACTGAGTGCGTGGGCAGTTCTATGAAATTGGAGGACCGGTTTTCTGAATTTAAATTTTAAATTGTGAACAATTGCTCCTCACACACTTTCCGATTGGTCACTAGATTACACAGGATTACAAAGAAAGTGAGGTTATAGTTTGATACAGTCCTTCCGACCTTCTGATTTATCCGATATTCTGGGGCAATATGTCATGTAACATGATTTTACGCAATATGTCGTGTGAGACAGCCCCCTCTCGGCCTCTTGAGAGGTCGTTGTCGTTTAGTGCATAATTTTCTTGTTTTGTTTCTGCCGTTTTGTAGGCTGTTAGTTGTGTTTTGATTTTGTCATCTCTAAAAATTGTGGTGATGCCTTCAAAATGTAAAAAATGGTTGCTTCAATGGAAGAAAAAACCTTGAAGAGATTAGACCAGTGGCGTAGCGACAGAGGAGCAAGTGGAGCGACCGCTCCAGGGCGGGGGCGGCGGGCGGGCGGACGATAAAATGGCGGGAAGCAGCCCCTTCCACGCGCATCACGGCCGCGCAGTGTCTTTGTGTCAGTCAGTCTGTCATTGACCTTGGCTGAGACAAAAGGCGTCCGTACAGACCCACCGAGTGATTGACTTAGTTCAATTTACCTTTGCGTAGTGATTGCAGATTTAGCGTTAGTGCAAAGTATTGATTATATTATTTATTTTGTTGTGATGTGATTTGTGTGGTGTTGATTTATTACCTTTGGAATATAATGTCAAAAAAACTAAGTGGTGCTGAGTATCGGAAACGAAGGTTAGAGAAAAGTCACGCAGAAAATCTTGAACTTAAGAAAGTAAAGAAGTTATCTACCTACTTTTTGAGGGACACTTCAGTAGTTGCAGTTTCTCAAGAACCCACTTGTAGCTCACAAGTACCTACAAGCGATAAGGACTTGGAGCAAACACCTGTAGGCTTACCTGAAGATGCAGAAGACCACGTCCTTCTTCAGGAACCTTTTTCTAAGGTAGGCCTAGTTAAAGCTGAAGGTACCGATTGCGAGTTGAACCTTAAAGAAAATGTAACAGCTGTTATAAGTTCTTCTGATAAGGGTAATTTTGAAAACACTCTTACAGCCGAACAAAAACGGCAAATAATAAAATTAGGCCCTCATCAGCCTAAAGGGCCATTTCCAAAAGAATCAGAAGGGAGAAATAAAAATAGGGGATTTGACTAGAAATGGTATTTTCAAAAGAATAAAGAAAACCAATTGAGAATAAAACGTAATTGGTTATGCTATTCAAACATCCTCAATGTTTGCTATTGTCAGCCATGCTGGCTTTTCAATATGGCCTATACTGATGTGGGATTTTCGAAAGGTACGTCTGATTGGGCACATTTAGGTCGAAACATAAAAGACCATGAAGAAGATTCGCAAAGTCATGCAATTGCGTGTGAAATATACTATCGCTGGCAGTTAGGCCTAACAGTTGATAGTGAGAATCTGGAGGAGATTAAAAAAGCCACTGATTACTGGAGACAAGTTTTAAGGCGAGTGGTGGACGTCATTATTACGTTAGCTACAAACGACTTACTTCTGAGAGAGCACAGATTGTGTAATGACAATGAAGATGCAACTAAATCAAAAGGAAATTTCCTTGAGATAATACATATGCTAGCAAGATATGACCAGGTCCTTGCAGATTTAATTAAGTTACCAAAACGTAGTGTTAATATACATCATTAATATACAGCCAACCCACAAACACTCATTGAAACTTAACAAGAGGAGACTGACAAACCTCTATATAAAAAACAGTTCCCATTGCAATTTATGACTTCAAAAAATAAACAAATTTTAACACAGAGGAGCCTGCCAAACCTCATAATAAAAAAACAGTAAATTTCAAATTTCTGACACTAAAATACCATAACACAGAGGAGCCTGCCAAACCTCGTAATAAAAAACAGTCCATAACAACACAGAGAAGTCTGCTAAAATTTCGCTGTAAAAAAAGTGTTTTAAACCACATCAATTGATGACGAGCAGTGCTGACTGAGCAAGGCCAGCACATTCCATCACTGGCTGCTTATTGTTGCTGTCACACAAATTGTACTAATAACAACCAAGAGACACTTTCAACTTACGGAAGCAACAACTGCACTCAAGTGTAACAGGTATTGCCTATCACTTCCACTTGAAGGAACTGCAACCTGTAATTTTGACATTGTTGTATAGTCTCACTAATATACAAGCCCCTATTTTGACTATCTCCCCTTACAAGAGCAAGTTTTTAACCCTTACAACAACAATTATGACTGAAACCCTATTCTGACAACTTGGAGTCTGGCAAACCAAGATATAAAAAAACAGTATTTTCAATTACCAAACCTCCTTTTCTACTTCTCTGAAAATAACCTAAACAACTCAGAACAATTAATTTTCCCCAGATCCCGAAAATGGCATCAAACAATGGTACTTTGTATGATGTGGGCGTTATAGTTTTTGCCAAAATAAGAGGCCATCCTTACTGGCCAGCAGTTATACAAGACATTTTAAAAATTGACAATATCACTAAATACAGTGTCACATTCTTTGGAGACAATACTACTGCCTCCATCAAACAAGGCGACATGTGCCTGTATGCAGAATATAAATTAATTCATGGAAAGCCAAAAACGGACAATTTCAAAAATAAAAAGTTTAACGAGGCCCTTAGAGAAGCAGAACAAGTTTTTTAAAAACCTCTCTTTCTAAGTAAAACCTATAATAGACAATAGCCACAATAGATCACCAGGTTGCGAAGAACTAGACCTCAGCATTACTGCACAAAGAGTTGAAGGTTAGCTCCAGAACAAATGAGAGTTTAATACAAGAGCTAGAGATGTTAAACAATAGCAAGGATTTAGTTGAGGGTTGTCCATACTAAGATACAACATTTTCATGACGTTGATGACTTAGAAACTTCCCTGACACTGGCCGCCGAAGCAGGCAATGCCCTACTAGCGGAAAACTGTAAACTTAAGCAGGACCTGAATTCTCTAAGGAACTCCAAACTGGCACAACAGATAACCGATCAACACACTCTGTCAGAGCTAACCTATCAAGCCAAGATAGAAGAACTTAGAAGCTCAAAATGAAGCCTTACACAGCCGAAACACCCTGCTAGCTGAAAAAATTGACCGAAGTTGAAAACCAACTCTCAAAAGAAAAGCAGCTACAGGCTGCTCTAGAAAACACCTTTGAAGAACAAGACCTAAGTAAAGAAAAAATAATATGCAGACTTGAAGAGAAAATTAAGCAGCTCGAAAATACCATTAAAATGCTACAGAGTAGAACAGATAACAGTGGCTGCACTGAAATCAAAGTTAATGCCATCGACTCCGAAACCCAAACAAACAACCCTAATATCACTAAACAAAGAGGACACACTTCAAATTATGATCGAAACTGACCAAAACTTAAGTGCAGACAGGACCACCTAGAATCAACAGTGAAGACTTTTCAAAATAATTCCTATCAACATGACCTGCATGACCAAACTAATACAACACACCTGCAAAGCCTACTAGTAGAACACCTTTGTTTAAGCAAGTTAAAACACCAAACCGCTTGAATAGGGCTGTGAAAAATTCAAGTTCAAAGAAAGGAAATTATTTTAGTGTCTCTCTACAGATAGCCAAAAATAAAGAATTACAAGAACAAAGACAGATGGACACAGACCCCGAAAAAACAATAGTTCGTACAAACATAAAAAACTTTCGGTAACTTTTCGAGTACATAACAAACCCCCAATGACAGCAACTCTACTTAAAGACAAAACTTTTGAAGATTTTTTGAAAGAACATATGGAGAAAATCTCAAGAAAAACAAACAGCTCACCAGATGACAGCATGACCAAGACTCCATTAACTAGCACTCCTTCAGATATCGTACCTGGAAATACTTCAAATACTTTTTTTAGAAATTATACAGAGAAAGCCAAAACACCACTTAAAGAAAACAAGGGAAAAAAACCTATCACCATCTTTCATCAGAAACATTTTCAAGGACTATCAAAAAAGGTGGAAAGAGTAAACCATCTATTGAGTGACCTACATCCAACCATATTAATACTTACTGAACATGGATTAAACTCAGATAAACTATTACTCACTAAGATTAGTGGTTACAATTTAATTACACACTACAGTAGAAAAGACCATAGATTGGGAGGAGTTGCAATCTACATTAAGGAAACAGAAACCGCAAAAAAACAGAAGCAATCAACATAGCAAACAGTTGTCAAGAACTGATATGCGAAGAGCTGCATTAAACAAAGATAAAAATCAAGAAAAAAACTCTTTACATTCTAGGGGTTTATCGGACACCAGGAGGACAAGCTAATGTAGCTATCAACATTATATCAGATATACTTAACCTCATTTTACAGCTGAGGCAAAACTACTTATCTTAATGGGCGACATCAACATAGACAGGCTAACTGTTAACACGAATAATACTATTTTCGAAGATGAACTGCTGGTTTTTGGAGTCAGGCGGCTTCCCCTTCCAGCGACAAGAATTACTAATCATTCGACAACTTCAATAGACTGCATCTGTACCAAACATACCTGAAGATGCAGTCGACTTTTCAGTGATCCAAGGTGGAATGTCGGATCACACTGGCCAAATCTGTTCCATTGCAGTGGAAAGAGAAGTCTTCCCTAAAAAAGAAGCTACACAAAAAGAATTTTCTCAATAAAAAACTTAATAGCTTTAAAACAGGAATTCGAAATGGAAAAAGTGGGAACTGGTACACAATGCCCCTGATGTTGAAGAGGCATACAGAACATTTCAGACAACTGTGAGACAAATATTGGACCATATATGCCCTAGCAAAAAAAGTAAAAGCAAAGCCGAGGGGCAGACTAAAAGTTCAGTATGACCAAGAGTCCAAAATACTAAAAGAAGATTTTCTTAATTTGCCTTACAAAGATATCAGCTCACCAGAAATGAACATGATAGAACATCCATGGCAGCAAAAA
Source organism: Homalodisca vitripennis (assembly GCF_021130785.1). Lineage (NCBI taxonomy): Eukaryota > Metazoa > Arthropoda > Insecta > Hemiptera > Cicadellidae > Homalodisca > Homalodisca vitripennis. The sequence goes on from NC_060210.1 coordinate 174,983,768, forward strand.
AGAAAGCCTACGATCTCAAGCTTAGGAGTCTCAAACAAACATATGTGGCTGCTAACTACATCACTAACTCTGACAATAAGTCTAAAGCCGTTTGGGACATAATAAACTCAGAAAAGCAAAGTAAGCAACAGAAAAGAAAATTCAACACTGAAGATGGAGATAGAAGAAAACATAATAGACAACCCCGCCGAAATAGCCGAACATTTCAACCAATACTTTTCCCAAATAGCAGATTCCACATTAGGCGAAAAATAGAGAACATCTGAAATACACAGCAATAACTCATCCGATTTTGCTTCCACAAAGAAATTGTCAATTACTAATTTTAACACCAACAACTGTTAAAGAAGTCTTGGGAGTGATAGCTTCCCTGAAAACTAAATTATCATGTGGAATTGATGAAATTTCCTTCAAAATTAGTAAAACACTGTGCCAAACAACTAGCACCACCACCACTGGTTACCATAATAAAATCAATCGTTTTCCTCAGGCCAGTTTCCATCCCCCTTAAAAATATCAAAAATATACCCAAAGCACAAAAAAGGATCCATCACTAAACCCGAAAAATTACCGTCCCATTTCACTAATACCAACTTTCTCAAAAATAATAGAAAAGGTAGCACTCTCAAGAATGTTACAACATCTGGACAGATATAATCTAATAACAAAGAACCAACATGGCTATCTCAAAGGACGATCCACCACCACAGCTGTCACTAATCTAATTGAATATGTCATAGATAAATTAGAAAGACCACAAACACGTATCAGCTGTCCTATTAGACTACAGTAAGGCTTTCGATTGTCTAGATCATGATCTTATCTTGAAAAAGATTTCAGCCCTAGGTTTTGAAGGCTTGGCGAAAGATTGGGTGACTAGCTACCTGAAAGGACGCAAGCAAATAGTTGAGATTCAACAAAATGTAAATGGGAGTAAATGCGTGTATAGATCAAGACAACTCACAGTAAGTAGAGGAGTGCCTCAAGGCTCAGTTTTTAGGCCCCTTTTTGTTCATACTTTTTTACAAACGATTTTCCAAGTTTTATCAATGACAATTCTGTAGAAACCATTATGTACGCAGACGACACAACTCTTTTGTTTACAAATAACACAGCACAAAATCTAATTTTGGATATTTCATTAGCAACAGAAAATCACTCCAATTACTGCCTTCAAAACGATCTGGTCATAAATCAATCCAAAACCACCCAGATAAATTTTAGCAGAAGACAAGAGCAGATTCCAAAAAAAATACCTAATATTTTAGTTGAAAAAAAAGGCAAAACTGCTTGGCCTAACAATTAATGCTGACCTCTCCTGGACAGATCACATACGCGATCTGACCAAAAACTTTCATCTGGCACTTATGTGGTTAAAGCGAATGAAGTGGATAGGAGGTTTGGGAGACGGCAAAGACAGCATTACTATGCTGTAGTGGAGTCCCACCTCAGATATGGCTTAATTTCATGGGAGGAAACATCTGAAACCAATCTCAACAAAATCCTGATACTCCAGAAAAAAGCTGTAAGGGCACTCTATAGCCTCAGCCCTAGGGAAAGCTGCAGAGAAGCTTTCAATCCCTGCAGCTTCTTACTGTCATAGCACTATACATCCATGCAGTCGTCATCTACACCAGCCAGATGGACCTTCCTAGAAATGAAAATGCTCACTCATACCACACCAGACGAGCAACGGACTACATTCTCCCTGTACACCACACATCGCAATTCAGCAAAAAACCTTCTTACATTGGACGCAAAAATCATTAATGCACTACCACCAAATCTCAAGAACATGAAAGGGAACGAACTGAAAAGACATTTTCGAGACTGGCTGATGGAACGACCTGTATATTCATTGAAGGAGTTCTTCGATCTTCTATAAATACCACATCAATATTTGTAAAGCAAGAAATATTAATCTAAGTTTTTGTTATTATCTACTATTGACGCAATTGTATTTCTTAAAGAAACAACAAATAAAGAATATTGTCTATTGTCTATTGTCTATTGTCTATTGTTAAACTACCTTAGTCCTCAGATTCAAAACGAGCTGATCAACCTGATTTCCAAAGAGATAAAAAAATAAATCAAGGAAGAAATGAAAAAAGCCCCTATGTGTCTATTATCTTTGATACAACTCAAGATATAGCGAAAACCGACCAGCTGAGTACAGTGTTTCGTTATATAAAGATAAAAACTGATGAAGGCGACAGGCCAGTACAACTAGTCATAGAAGAAGCGTTCGGGGGCTTTTTGGAAGTGGAAAGCCAGAAATCAGAATACTTATCAAATGTGGTTTTCAATATCATAGAAAAGTATTCAGATATATCTAAAGTTCGAGGGCAAGGCTACGATGGAGCCGCTAATATGAGTGGTATATATTCAGGCCTTCAAGCAAGAATAAAACAAAAAAATCCTGCAGCTAAGTATATTCACTGTTGTGCTCATGCCCTTAACTTGGTAATCAACGATTCAGTATCAAACATTCCTGAAATCAGAACCTTTTTTGATAATGTTCAAAGTCTTTATGTATTTTTTAAAACTATATCAAGATGGGCACTGTTGACTAAGTCGGCTATGTTACAAAAAACCTTAAAGAAAGTGTGTCCAACAAGGTGGACTTCAAGAAATCAAGCCGTCGACGCTCTTCGATGTGGTTATTTTGACATAATGAAAGTACTGACTTTCCTAACGTTAGAAGGTAAAGACCAAGAAGAAGTAAACCAAGCTAAATCACTTTTGAAATATTTTGAGCAGTTTCCTACAGTAATATTGATAGTTATTGAAAGTGTGTTGCTTGAAACTATGGACATAATTTCTAAACAACTTCAAAGTACCGAAGAAGACTTGGAACACGCAACAAAAATGCTCTTAAATCTCAAAACAAAAATTAGCAAACTTAGGAATGAGTGGCAAACAGTTAAAGCAGATGCAACTAAGCTTTGTTTGCAGTGGAAAGTTGTACCACATTTCATTGACTCAAGAACAAAAAAGAAGACAAGAATGTTTGATGAAGTGCAAGTTGATGACCCTATTAAAGACAATGAGAAACGTTTTCCGGTTGAGGTGTTCAACCGAAGCCTTGACATAATCACAACACAGCTGACAGAGCGTTTTGAGGCTGTTACATTACTAGTAGTTTCCAATGTCTGAAGCCTTCTTTTTTAGTTGGAGCAAGTGATGAAGAAATCTTAGAATCAAGCAAAATTTTGATATTAAACTACCAAGATGACGTCTCCCTTAACTTAGGTCCACAGCTTGTAAGGCTAAAAACTTGTTTTTTAAGTCACGTGGAAAAAACTCAAAAGTATAAGGGATCTTGCAGATACTTTAATAGTGCGTGCTCAAGTTGGTTCCAGCTTTCCAGATGTTGTGAATGCTTGTTTGATTTTTTTTGACACTACCTGTTACAACTGCAAGTGCAGAGAGATCATTTTCAAAACTTAAACTGATAAAGAACTATCTTCGCAGCACCATGTCCCAAGAACGTCTGAGTGCCTTAGCAACCATATCTATAGAGCGCAGCAGAGCCAGGCACATCAACTTGGACGACACAATAACACAGTTTGCTAGCATGAAGTCACGAAAGAAGATTAGTTAAGATAGTAATATGCGAGTTGGTTTTGTAACTACTTAACTGCTATGTTCACGTTTTAGATAATGTACTCAGATTTAAACTAGGGTTTTCAATACATATTTATTATTATTAAATATATTGAAATTTGTACTTTCATTCCAAACCCTATGGAATTGAATTGAGATTTAAATACATATTGCTATACACGTAAACTAGGTCTCTTACAAGGAACAAAACTTTATAAAGAATAGTAGACTGTAAGTTATTATAAAAAAATGATGTTTGGTCAAAGACGCCTTACATTGCTGATGAAATGATGGCCAAGAAACGTTTGTTACGGTAGTGAGGTGAACTGTCGGCACTGATTGATCATGTAGGTAAAAAATTTGGGGAAGGGGCGCCAGGGACTGAGTCGCTCCATGGCGCCAAAATCCTCACTACGCGACTGGATTAGACAGTGGTGAAACTTTATTAAAAGTGGTGCAAGATTATAACGTGGCAAAAACAATTGTTAGAGATTGAAAGAGGAATCACAATTATATTTAAAAATTGTGTTCTCAGTGAGTCATGGAAACTGCTTTGGAAAATCAGATAACTATGAAAAAATTATGAGTACAAAAAAAGTAAGTGAAGTTTTGTACCCGTGGTTTACTCAACAAAGAGATAAAGTTGTACTGATATCAGGACCAATCTTACAACAAAACTCCTTAAAGTTTCGAAATGAACTTAACGATGGTGAACCTGTTTTACAGCTAATGTAGGTTGAATATATAGATGGGAGAGAAGATACGGAATTCAGCAGCTTAATATCTGTGGGAGAAGCTATCAGCAAACTGTGAAGCCGTTCAATCATTTAGAGACAAACTTCATACGCTATTGAAAGCCTATCAGGTGATCAAATATTTAACTGTGGGATTGGTTTCAATTACAAATTGTTACCAGCGAAGACACTAGTGCCAAAAAACGAAGTGACAGTGCCAGATTACAAAAGTAGCAAAGAAAGAGTGAAAATTCTTGCATGTAGTAATGCCATGACAATGAAACTGGCAATGATAGGCAAGTCAAAAAATCCTAAATTAAGTAATACGCTTCAATTTAATACTCTGCAACTGGTATCTTACTTCTGCTGTGAAAATAAAACTCACGGGCGTGTTGCCATTTATACTAAACTCTCTCCAACTAAAGTGAAGGAAACGTATGATTTGAATATCTTATCTGTAGAACTTGACTGTGAACTTACTTGCATAGAACTGATAGATCACAACCTAGTTATTTTGGCTGTGTATAGAAGTCCATAAGGTTGATTCGACTCTTTCTTCAAGACAATGGAAAATATGTGTTGTTTTATTAACTGATATATTTTATGTGGTGACTTCAATTTTTAATTTTTATATCTTGACAAGAATGCTGAACTCTGTAAATCTCTTCCTGGCCTATGGATTTAACAAGACAATTGGAGAACCCACCAGACTGAATTACTAGTAGTTTACACAATGTCTTTACTTTGGATGCAGAGAACTTGGAGCAAGGGTCATTAATTTCAATATTAGCGGCCATCTTGAACAGCATTTCATATGTTAGTTTTAATTTAGATTATGTAAATAAACCTGACCAGCATATTCATAACAGTTTTAGAGCCTGTTCAAGACAGTTGTACATTATCAATAATATTAATATGCAAAGTTTTAAGTTTCTTCTTTCCAAGCAAAACTGGGACAAAGTTTTCCATTTAGAGGATGCTGAAGCTTGTTTTGAAGAGTTTGTAAATATTTTTCAATTTAATTTCAATGCCTATTTCTCAAAGCATGTGAAAGTAAACCTTAGATCTAATATCTGTAATCATATAAAAGTGAATTTAATTGGTACACACCTGAATTTTAAATAGGCTACCTTTTTTGTATGAGCTAAAAGAGAGCCTCCTACCTCTAACACCTTAAAAGATATGTACTGTAAACAGAAAACCTACTACAAATTAAAAATAAACGAGGCAAGAAAACTAGCCTCGTAATATTGAACATATAAGTAATTGTTAAAATCAGACTAAAGAGTTATGGAAAGTTGTAAATAAAAACAAACCAAATAAAAAATGCAGATGTGAATGAAAGCAAACTAAATCCAAATGATTTCAACTGATTTTTTTATTAATGTTGGTAAAAATGTCGAAAGGACCCCTGATGAACCATCATATGTCTGTACATATAGTTACTTTACCTTATTATACAACAAAACTATTCCTGACAATTTAATAGATTTTTCTTTTAATTAACAAAAAAGACTTACTAGAAATAGTAAAATAAATGTCTTGCAAAAATAGACATGTGGTCACTTTCTGTGATCTCAACAAGGCCTTTAATTGTGTTTCTCATGAGATACTTCTAAACAAGTTGTAGTACTATCATGTAAAAAGCTAAGCTTTGCAAATTTTCTAATCCTACCTACATGATCGCAAACAGTATGACACTTTTAACAATCTTTATTCCTCGTCACACTTGTAGAGTGCCCCAAGGCTCTGTCCTTGGGCCATTGCTCTTCCTTGTAATGATTAATGACCTAGATGAGAATGTGCCATCAGAGGTTGTCTTGTATGCTGATGACACCACTATCATCAGCAAGCATTTATGTTACAGCCAAGCATTGAAAAATTCAATATTAAATCAAAATTTAGCTCAAAATTGGTTGGCTGCAAATCAATTGGTCTTAAATGAAGCAAAAACAAGAACTTTTATATTTGGCACAAATGAAAAATCTAATAACAATTTTCCAAAATTTTTGGGTTTGAACCTTGACCCAACATTTTGTTATAATCAACATATTATTGGCCTCAAAAAGAAACTTTGTCAGAGTATTTGTGCTCTGAAGCACCCTAGTGGTGAATTTGATAAGTACAATCTTCAACAGGCTTACTTACTTTGGGCTTTTTCAGACCCACATTATTTACAGTCCAAGTGTTTAGGGTGGTGCTTTACCATCATATTTTTTGTAATACAAAAAAGCTATAAGAGTCATAGAAGGAACTGCTAAACTTGAACATTGTAGACAATTATTTAGAGACCTCAGAATTAATATGTTATTTTCCCTCTACATTATTGAATGTTTGTTATATTTAAAAAAGTACTCTGAGAAAGTTCACTTCAGAAATAAAATACATTATTATGATACTAGGTTTAGTTCTCTTGTTGATGTACCATTTCATAGGTTAAACAGTGTTAGAAGTCATTTGATCATGTTCTGCAAGTTGTTCAATAAAATTCCTCTAACTGTAAGGCAGTTAAGTTACGTTAAGTTTAAGAACAAGATTAGTCATTTTTTTCTTAAACATGCATTTTACTCAATTAGTGAGTTTGTATATGAAAAATGGACTCAAGAAGACTTCTTCTCATAAATCCCAATGTTGCTTATTATTGTGACTTGCCTTACACATATGTAATGAAATGTCTCTTTGGTGAATAAATATTCTATTCTATTCTATGTCATAGAGTATATTTTCTCCTTGTAAGGAAAATTGAACTATTTGAATTTAAATGACCTATTATTGCATTTAAACTTAATTTAAGCAAAGCACATTACATATTGGTTTAAAGACTGACTATAATAATTTAGATATCAGTAATCTCTTTTGTTTAGTGATATTTATCTCAGAATTTAGTATAAATCATGGCATAGACCATTGTTACCTTATGTTTGTAAATATGGTGTTTTGTTTTTCTGATCAGATAGGCCAATTTGAAGTACTGTAACAATAAATTATACTATCCTTAAATTATATTTCTAAATTAATTGTATTAAATGTTAATATCTCAATTGAAGTGCATGTTTTAAAATCATTGCAATATAGGACTTGAACTGGATAGTTATAAAGACCATATTGTCTTAAACTATTGTCTAATACAATTATTGATATTTGTTATGATCAATAAATTTTGTATAATAATCCACTTAAGAAATTTAAATTTTTAAATTTTACTTGTAAATGTAGATTAATATACTATATGTACAATGCTATTGCTGTGTTATATATAATACATTATTTTATTATGAGGAGTTGGAGTGTATCATAATGGGACTGATTCTTGTTTACTGACTTGTATACTACTGTCTACTGTAAGTATTAACATTTTGTGTTTATATAGATGGCAGGGTTTGGGAAGTGTATTCTTGGATAGTTTATTGCATTGGTTAGAAAATAGTATCTACAAAAATTTAGCATTGATAGGCGACATGAATATTAATTAAAAATCAATATTAATGAAAAATACGTTGATGAATATATGAGTATTGTTTCAATGAATTGCCTAGTTTAGAATCCCTAATTGATATTGATACACAATTATGATCTGGTAAGTGGAAGGGGACATGTATCGATAATATTTTCATCTAAACAAACAGTATTTTAATAAAGCAGTTTTGGAATCATTAGTAACAAATCATAGAGCTTTGTGCTTTTCATTTTTATAGAGGAAAATGTAAAATCTCAAAATTAAATAGAATATACCCAATTTTATTATAATCTGTTGGGTAAGCTTGTAGCACATATTAATTGAAACAGTATTTTATTGATCAAAGATGTAAATGTTGTCTTATCTACTTTCTTGGACATTTTATATTAAGTATTCAAAATTTATTAATACATAAAACTAGAACATTAAAAGAAAATGGAGAGAGAAACTAAAACCACGGATTACCAGTAACCTGTGCCTTGCTTTAAAGCAAAAAAAGTTTATAGAAAACTAATAAAACCAAGTTAATAATAACAGCACTTTAACCGTTTGAGTGCTGCGGCATTTTGCTACATGGTATGCACGAAATGCGAGCCAGATTGCCTGATTTTGCAAGGGTCTGGTTAAAAATTCATAAAAAAATTATTTATTGGTATAATGTCTTGGGTTTTTGTTTGTTTTGTAGATAAATATATTTCCTTTATAAATATAATACATTCATTAGTAATTTAACGTTTTTATACCAATAAAAAAATTATTAACAAAAACTTTATGAGCAAAAACATTTTGTTTTTTATTTTGACACAACGTAGTATTATTGAAATATTTTATTTTTTTCATTTTCAGTTATGCTATCTTATACTCCATTTAATTCTTTACAAAAAGACATATAAAAACTTTTTTTATACTTATAATTAAAGTTTGGAAAATAAATATGAAAATATAAACCGCTACAAAACTAGAATGTTTTTAGCCTAACCTGACACTCTATGTCTTGTCTACACTGCTAATACTTGAATCTAATGCCTGCAATACTAGGTCATCATTGTCAGCAATGTTATTACAACTCATTGTTAGTAATATCACTGAACAAACACAAAAAACATAAAAACTATACAAATGTATTTAGTAAAGTACTAGCTGCTTACGATCACCGTAACTCACGGTCAAGTCATTGTTCTACTTATACATAGACTAGAACAACATAAACAAACAAAATAATATGAAGATACTAACACTACAAACCCATTTACACTTAAAAACTTTCAATATTTACAATAATTTGTGAAATAAATGCCAGCGCAAACAAAACATGTGACGGCTCGTCCGTGTTGCTGTTAATTCTAAACTTGACTAGGACACGCTCTCTTTACAACCGCCGTAAAAATCAGAATCTACTCAAAATTCATCAAAACCTTCATCAAAAGTTACGTTGAAGCCTTTGGAATGCGTATGTATAGTCATTGAGCCAATTAAGATAAAATAATTAGATAAAATATAAGCGTTACTGCAGAAGTCGCAAATAGCGATTCTGGCATTTCTTGCATATAACGCAGGATCGTAAATAGCGATGCTCCGGTACTCAAAGAGTTAAAGCAAAATTATAATACATTTAATAACAAATTGAATAAATGGATAAATGAAGCTAAAAGAAAGTATTATAGTACATTTTTCAATAATAAGTCTCAGAATTCTTGTAAGATGTGGAAAATAATAAATAATGCAACAGGTAAAACAAGAAAAAAGGCTAAAATTGCATTAAATATAGATGGGGAGTTCGTGTGTAATGAAACCGTGATAGCAGAGTAGTTCTTTTTTTTTTGAATCTCAAAAAAAAATATTACTTTCAATTGGCAATCTTAATGATGACTACAATGGAACATATGATAATACTTTAAAAAACTTTACTATTTATTTTAAGTTTTTCTCTACATTTTCAACTTGAGAATTAATGGATCTAATACGTAATTTAAAAATGGGGAAATCAACATGTGAAGACAATGTGTCTTCAATGGTCATTAAATCAATCAGTGATATCATTGCACCTGTTCTGGTTTAAATTTTCAATAAAAGCTTATCCTCAGTTTTCCCTGATATATTAAAAATTGCAAAACTTGTTCCCATTTTCAAAACAAGATACATTTTTTCAGTTGAAAATTACAGATTAATTTCATTACTATCTATATTTTCAAAATTATTAGAAGAAGCCGTTAAGATTATTGATTTTTTAAATTTAAACAATTGCTTTACATACATTTATGTCTAATATTTACAACAACTTAAATAATAACAAGTCCATTAAAATTTCTGGTCTCTTCCTGGATATTAAAAAAGCTTTCGGTACTGTCAATTTAATAAACTACATGAAGCTGGAATCTGTGGTGTTCTATTGGAGTGGTTTGTATCATGCCTTAAAATTGACAACAGTTTGTAAAAATAGGTCAGTCAACCAGTTCATTGCATACTATAACATGTGGTGTGCCTCAAGGCTCAGTTTTATTTTATTTATTAAAATTTTATTTCTAATTTATATTAATGATTTATTTTCCGGTCCTTTTAAAGGTATGATTACAGCTTTTGCAGATGATTCTGCTTTCTTTTATCATGTGATATCCATTGATGGGTTTTATTTAAATCTCCATGACTTGAATTATCCATCTTTATGGTTTACAAAAAAAAACAAATGATCTCTCAATGCCAATAAGACCTTTCTAAATTTCTCATTATCCAATTCTTTTGGTCTTGAAATTTTGATACGTTATCATAAAGTTGATTGCCAGCCACTTGTAATATTGCAGTATAATTGAAACAAGTATCATAATTAATTATTTAGTTGTTAAACTCTATGATCAAATATCTTGGAAATATCATTTACAAACACTTAAAAATCAGCTATATTTACTCTTTCACACATTTTACACTCTTAAAGAATGTTGTCCAATAAGCAATTCTCAAGTATCTTTTTTTCTTATTTATTCTAAACTGTAGTATGGAATTTCTATTACAAGAGACTGTTATGTTACTAATTTGAAGCCTATTATTAATATTGAAAAAGCTTTGGTAAGAATTATAAGTGGGAATGGCAGACTCACTGCCTCCTATCCATTATTTGTATTACTCGAAATTCTGCCTCTACGACACCTTTGAAAGTTTTGGATATATTCTTTAGGATGAGTGGTAATGTTGGAGTCATAATTTATTGTAATAAACATTATAGACAATCAACAGTTGAACTAAGGAAAAATTAGACCACCTAAATCCTATAATACTTTATTTCAAAAGATGTTCTTATTTTTAGGGAAAACATTTTTAATACAATACCAATGGAAATCAAGACCAATCTATCTTGCATCAACACAAATAATAAAATCAAGACATGGTTACTCTCTTTTACTCATGATGTTCTGGAGAGCACATATTTTGAATCTATCAATAGTTGCCTTTTTTTAGTTATAAAAATGATACAATTTATGCATAGGGATGTGTGCGTATGTATGCACGTGTATGTGACTAATTTGTTGTTTATTTGGAAACTTGATGATTCCCGCCTTTAATCAAGGTACTATATGTTCCTTAGAAGTTTTGTATTTACCCGTAAGTCATTCATGACTGTTTTTTTATTTGTATTTTATTTGGTTTTTTTTAATTATATTCCAACAAAAGTTTCTTATCGGGAATATTTTTTTACTCGATAATTATGAACAGCGTGACGGGCAATGCCCGTTATCAGTAATTACGCGACGCTAAATGATGACGGGAAATACATGTCAATGGTACCAATGGGTAAATATGTGGTAAAAAATAAAAACATGACACTTAAACTATAATCAAGTAGATGGTCAGTAGGAATATTAACAGTTCAAAAGATAAATTACTTTGTCAGCTATAGCTGCTTTGATTAAGGCAGTCTTTTTATTTTTAAGACAGATGTCTTGGAACTCACAATAGCTGCTACTCTTTCACAATCAGGACACCCAATGTTGCAGTCTTCTCCCAAATATTTTCTTCGTGTGAAATTAGAGAGTCTTCTGTAAATAATAGAAGTTTTGAAATTGTTAAGACCTTTAGGAAATGGTGACACTATGTAATTGGTCGGCATTTTAGGTTATTGACTTATCAAACATCAGTACCTTTTATGTTTGATTAACCCTTACCGCTCGGTAATGTTAGAATGTCCACAGAGATCGGATGGGCAGCAGTGTTGGCCACCGCCATTTCCTCTAGCGCGCGCATTTCTTTTTAGAGTCGCCGTCCTCAGAGATCGGATGGTCAGCTGTGCTATCCGTTGAATAATCCTACTAGCGCTCGGATGGACAGCAGCGTTGACCACAAGATATAAACTCTTTTTTTTTATTATGACGTATTTTTTTATAATACAACGCATTAAGATCAATCAGCTGTTTCATTACAAAGCTTGGAAATTGATCATCTGGTCAATATTGCATTCTAGGCTTTCGTTTTAGCGCGCTTTTAACCACATTGTCACTAGTGAGTTAACCTACACGCATTATTAGAACGGATTGTTTATTATTCTTAGTATTGTGCAATTTTATTAAATATTAGTGTAAATGAAGTTTTGTAGATATCAGTGTAAATATAACCGTAAATAAAAGTGTAAATATATCAGTATTAATACCTGGTTTTACTGGTATTATTATTAATTACTGGTATTAGAGCTTGTTGGCGATGTAAAATAAAAACAAAAATAAAAAAGGAAGACCATCCCAATTGCAAGACATTTCCCGACTAAATGGGAAACTTCATCTACCATATCCTCTTGAAGGTAGAAAAGTGAAGAATTGCGTCGTGTGTAGCAGCAGAGCACAAGGCGGCACCAGGAAAAGAGTAAAGTTTTATTACAAAACTTGTGAAAATGAGCCCGGTCTTCACATCGGTGTTTGTTTTGAAAAGTACCATTCTTCTCAGATATTTCAACAACAAGATGACAACTAGCCTGCAGTAAAATTTGTATTCGGAACAATAATAAGCAGTTCAATTTTATTTTTTATCATGTTATAATTATTTACTGTCACATTATTAATACTCATTGTAACTCATGTTAGTTTATAGAAATATAACATTTCCATTGTAATACTTTTCGACTACATTATTATTTACCTTTGGACCTTTAAATCCATTTAACTTTTTAAAAGGCACAGTATCAATGACGCGGCGAAAATAAATCCGAGCTGGTGGGGACGCAACAATGACATGGCTGTTGTGTGCACGCATGCGCCATAGTGGACAGCACCGCTGCCCATCCGATCTGAGTGGACAGTACGCGCTAAATTAATACGAGCCTACGAGAAGCCATATTTGGTCAGCACTGCTGCCCATCCGAGCGGAAAGGGTTAACACTAGACAACCAAAGTTAAAAATAAAATAAAATACTTTGTTGGTGACTGGGACTTTCCTGTTACAGCTTTTTTATTATTTCCGAGTCAGGAAAGCAAAATTAAGTAGCTGGTTCTATGTCAAGAGTTTGGTGCAGCTACTAAAGCTGAGGAGCTTTATACATATTCACATCTTAGACATTCTGGACTTACTAGAATTGCTTACTGAATCAAGAAATTTACCTATTTTACTGGAAAGATCTGGAAAAATGGGTACATCTTGTTCCGTATATGATTGTATGCAAAGGTTCCTGCACTGATAATGCTTTCGGCAGACTGATGCACAGAACAAGATAATTGTAATTGAAAATCTATTTGTATTATCAGTAATTTTCAGGAAAGCACTTTTTGCCTATTACTATTCAAACTAGATTTAATCACTTACAGGAATTTTCACACCAATCACATAGGCTGATGATATTAATATTGTTTAACAAAATTTATGTTATACTAAGTAAATTATATTATACTAAGTAACAAAATTATATTATACTAAGTAACATAATATGAGATTTGTATTAAAGCTCATTCCAAAAAGCAGAGACGACGTTTCAATGGGAACCCAACATTTTAATTTGGACATTACAGAACTCTTAATTATTGTAAGTATACTGCCTGGTATATAAAGGGAAAACGTTTGCAACTTAATTATTTACCTATATTGAATAGCTCTTGAATATATTTTCATGGTAAGCATTAATTTACAAAGAAATTTTTATTTAAAAATAAGGTACTTTTTTCCAATGAAGTGATTTATTCAATAGACAATAGACAATATCTTTATTTGCATAATCTTGGAGATCAGCATGGCGCCACAATTGTTACAGAGAAATGATAAAGTAGTATAGTATCGTCCGTGGGCTATGGAACAAAGTCAGGTATAGTCTGGGAAGTCCTCCCATCTTAAATATTCTTCTATGGAAAGGTCTTTTCAGCAGCCAGTCCTTTAGATGCTGCTTCAGCTGTTGGGGGTTGTGGTTCTTCATATCATCTGACAATAGGTTGAAGAACTTGGCTCCGGCGTAAGTGGGTTTCTTGCTGTAGAGTGTCAAGTAATGTGGTGGCAGGACAAAGTCTGTAGAGCTCCTTGTTTCGTACTTGTGGACATCTTGATTTCTGAGCTGCGAAGTTGAGATTATGTAGAAGATGACTTCTTGTATGTAGATTGCCACAACGGTAAGAATTTTTAGCTCGACAAAGGCCGTTCTGCAGCTGTCCCGGTAGCCAAGTCCTGTTAGGTGTCTGATCGCTTTTTTTTGTCGGATGAGGACCTTTTCTAGGTTAGAAGAGGCAGTTCCCCTCCATGTAGCTATGCCGTATCTCAGATGAGATTCCAGTAGAGCAAGGTAAGCTGTTCTTGCTGTTTCTGAGTTGCTTACTTGACTTAGTCTGCGAATAACATATATCCCAGAGCTCAATTTCTTGCACAATTTATCGATGTGGGGTTTCCAATTTAGGTTGGAATCGATTAAGATACCAAGGTGTTTAGTATTTTTCCTGGATTCCAGACCAGGCAGTGCCATAATGTTTGCTTCCATGCTCTTAGTAGTGAAGCCCAACTGTACCGTTTTAGATTTGTTCAGGACCAGGTGGTTGGAAGAACGGTACTCGTTGGTCGCAGTGAAAGCCTCTTCAGTGCTAGATAAGAATTGTTCCTTATCTTTTCATGCAAGAGTTACGACAGTGTCGTCCGCGAACATAACAGTCTGGCAGCTGTCTTGCAGGTGGGCAGGGAGATCATTTGTTAGTAAGAGAAACAGCATTGGGCCCAAAACAGAGTCTTGGGGAACTCCTCTTTGTATACTGATGAGTTCAGATTGATATTTCTGTGATATTGTTAGATGTATATTGTAGTTCCACTTGCTGTTTCCTATTTATTAGGTAGTTCTGAAACCATTCTGCTGATTTCCCTACTATGCCTATTGTTTGTAGCTTTTGTAGTAGGCAGTTGTGGCTGAGACAAGGCCTTGCTAAAATCCAGAAAAAGGATGTTAACGATGCAGCCTTCCTCTAGTTTGTCTATGATGTATTCGACTAGTTGTATCAGCGCGGTTGCAGTCGATTTGCCTTTCAGGAATCCGTGCTGCTGGTTGGTCAGCACATTGTTCTGGTCTAGATAGTTCGTGAGCTGTTCCAGAACAATTTTCTCCATGACTTTAAAGAAAGTTAAGATGAGCGAGATCGGTCGATAGCTGTTTATTTCATTTTTCGGGCCTTTTTTATACTTGGGATACACTTTAGAGAGTTTGAGTTGTTCTGGGAAAATTCCTTGTTGTACAGATTTATTTATTAGAGCCATCAGCGGAGAGGCCAGTTCTTCTCTACACGTCTTTGTGACCATAGCACTTATTTCATCGACACCAGATGATGTTTTTGGCTTCAACATTGGTTGTTGGAGCTATGGGTGGATTGTTTTGGTGTGTAGTTCTGGGATTGATATTATTGTCTAGAAGTGTTTTTTCTGCTATTGTTGAGAAGAAATAATTTTAATGATTTGCTATTTCCACTGGGTCTTCCATGATTTATCCATTTACTCGTAGCGAGTGTTTCTCTGAGGTGGCTAAGTTTTTCCTCTCCCTATTAATCACATGCCAGAGTGCCTTAGATTTGTTGTCTGCTCTGTTGATGTACATGGCTGTTTGCTGTTTCCGTAGGGTATTCAATTTTAAGTTGTATTCCTTTTTCCTTATCTTTGTTTCTGCTTTATCTTCTGTCCGTCCATAGAGAATTTCCTGGTCAAGGGCTTGTATGTAAGCATTCTTCAATCTTGAGCACTCTCCAACCCAACATTGCCTAATTTTATTGCGTTTGGTTCTGGAGTTTGTGAACGGGCAAGAGAGATTTAAATTTGTATAATATTGTTAAATATGTTGTAGGCCGAGTTTACTTTCACTAAAAGTCACTATTTTCATATATCCATATGAAAACCGTGGCTGATTCTGTTGCACTGTTTTACCACTTCAGGTTCTGGTCCTCAACTTGTCTGTTAGAGTTCAGTAATTATATTTTTTGTTATCAGGTACTTTGCTTCTCTCAAAACTGACAAGTTCACAAAAATAATACCTTGGTGGTGGCTTGAAGAACAAGGGCCAAGGCGTAGATGCTGTTTACAGCTCCCAATGGAAAGTAAAGTTCGAGGTTTAGTTGAGGTAAGTTTTTGTTTTATAATCTTCATTTGAAATTTTAAGTGTAGATCAAGACTGTTTATAGACAACCAACACATTGGCCTAAATAAACATTATAAAGACTATTAGGAGTCACTACTGATAATTGCCATTAGTAAAGGTTTCTTCAGATGAGAGTATGGAGAGTTTTCAACTAAAGTTAATATCGGCAATGCACAGTCATATCGTAGATTAGTGTATTAGAACTTGTTACTGATTGCAAGCCTTCTGAGTGAAAAATAGCACTTTACCATTGCTGCAGCAAATCCTAGAGCTTTAATACATTTTCCTAATAAAGTGAACATTTATTACTAATTCCACTAATATCATATCAATAATCTATAAGAGGGTCATGGAAAAATTTTTGTTTCTTTTTCCAGATTTGATTGTTCTATACTGTGCTTGTGCATCTCAATGAATTTCTGGATTCTTTTTTGACATTTGGATACTGCCTCTTTATATATGCCTGAATTACCTTTTCAATACTTGCTGGCCTGATACTTTTGGATGTTTTTTGTTTTATTAGTATGCATAACACAGCATTTTTTTAGTTATTTTATTAATACTGAGCATTTTATTGTTCTTGCTAGCAGTAAAGTTGCTGTTTTCCACAAATTTTTAAAACATTAATTTACAATGCTACAGCATTATTAACATGTCCAATAGAAAGAACTCATTAGTTTTAAATACTCTGTGTATTTTTAAGGGTACTTGGCAATCAAATCAAGAAAATGCTAAGCGTTCAGCTGCGCTAGAAGCTTGCAAGTTACTGCATCAGGAAGGCGAACTTGATGACTACAATCTTCTACCAGTTGGTATAAATGATCCTGCCATACAAAATGATAATTTTACCCCATGTATTGACAACAGTGAGGTTACTGTTGAAGAAGTTGGAGATGACAAGTTTGTGAAAGTTGGAACCAAGAAGTATAAACGGAGTTGTGAAAAGAAGGTAGATTAATATAATTAGTTAATTTAGTAAAACTCCACAAATCATGCAAATAACTATCAGAAGAGCAATTGAGAAGATTAGTTCATATGTTGAATATTCCATCAATAATAATATAGCAGTGGCAATTACTCTTAGATAATTTCTAATCTGAAATTTTTACTTAATTACTTTTATATTAATAATGGGATACTGTTTCATAATAATAAATACTGTTTAATAATGTGAACACTAAAATTTCTCAATACTTAATTATTTTTAAGTGATTTGTTTACAATCAAATTATTATGATGAACCTTTAAATAACTCATTTCATGAATCATGTGCTAGCTATACCACTCCAGCTATTTTTATGTAGGAAATCTGGCATGTCTTTTTGGATTGGGAGCCATTCTTTTCTTAAATGTAATTATTGAATAAAATTTTCCAACTATAAGTGTTACTCTCAAATGGAATAGATTTTGTAAGAGAAAAAAAGATTTTGTTGTTACAAGAGTTGAATGAGGTTGGTGATTTAAATTCAAAGAATATAAGAAATTAACTGATTTAGAAGACAAAAAGAAATATAAAATTATGAATCTGGAGAAAATTAAAGATAAATTTGGGCTTACAATTGTAAAGTACACTTACCTAAGACATTTGTAAGCCTTTTAGATAAAAAAGATTAAAGAATTTAATAAAAATGATAAATTACACTTGATTGTTACTGGAAAGAAGACTATTAAAGATAAGGAATGTGTTACAATTAACTTTGTAGAATAAAGATCTTTCAACAAATTTCGAAGATTTTTCATTAAAACAGCTATACCGGTTCATTTGTATATTCGGTTATTTTCCATTCGTGATTTACTGTTTGATTTCTTAGATTCATTTATGGTACACTGAACAGGATTTTACGTTGAATTATGGTTTGCCTCTAGGAGTGAGCTAGGAACCCCATATCCATATCTAACTTGCGCGTGCACGTGTGTGTGTGTGTGTGTGCGTGTATATATATACATACCGGGTGTCCCAAAAGTCCCACCCCACCCTTCTAACTTTTGAACGGAATTAAACAAACCAATATCCTTTGGGGAGTAATTATATAATGACAAATGATGATTTTTGCGCTACATGAGAACTTAGCCCCTCAACCCAAAATGAGGGGTTGGGGGTCAAGTCAAAATGTTTAAATGCAAACCCCCATCAAATGACACTTCATTTTAAAGGTCTTTATAAAAGAAGAACAATGCCACAGACTAGAGGTCTCTATCTCAATCCAGTACGAAACAATGGTTGTCAAAGTTTTATTGAAAAGTTACGCTAAAAAAACACTATTTTTCTTAACTCATCTGTTCAGACTTATTCTTAATACTAAGTAGTGCTAAATTCAACTTAAAATAATTAAACTTACCGTTGAAATCTTACCTCAACCTTTTTTAAGCTCAAAGTAAATGCTCAAAATGGCCCCCATTTACTTCTTGGCAAAAATAAAGTCTTAATTCAAATACAAAACAACGACTTGTCAAAATTAATACAAAAATACAATTCAAATCACTTGAAACAATTCTCAAATTTTTGGAATGAAAGTAGGAATAAGGTATGCTTAAAACATTTAAAGATATCAAAGCAAACTGATTTATATCGTGTAAGTACAAAGGTCATTCTGGACATAGGAGTAGTGTAGCTCTTATCTTTGGTTTAAAGTTCAGTGACTATGAGCACCAATGCCAGTTGTGACATTCGTTTTGTGAAGAGTGGTTGTAGCTTTCAGTATCCTTACGCTTTAAGATTTGTTTAGTTAAAAATATGGTTAGATCTAACGAAGATTAATTTTTACTCTTTAATTTTATTTTAAATTTTTAGTCTGATTTTTATATTTATACATTTATTATGGTTTTATTTCAGTGGGCTGACTGCCTTTGTGAATGCTACCCACTACCAGATAAAGAAAACTTTTTACATGTGATAGACGTGCTGCCAGTAGATCTACCACAATCAGACAATCACAGACTGATTGTTATGTTAAACACTTTGAATCTGCCTCACAACTTTGCCATTTTATCGTCAAAGAAATTACCAAAGGTACAAATTATAACGTATTCTTCTTTAAAAAAGTGTTTTATAAATCTTGTTATAGGTGAGGGACATTTTAATCTATGTTTAAAATCAGGATTCTATTAATTTTCATTATTGATTTACTCAAAAAATATCCTTTTTTTACACCAACATTAAATTTCATAAATAATTGTTTGTGGAAAATAATTGGTATATTACTGTGTATACCTTATTGTTATGATTTTCACTTGATTCTCCCTCATTTACACCAAACCATTTTAATTTCCAAGGTATATACTTGCTAAAGGAGAGTATTCTCTTTCATGAAGCCTGATGCTTTCATCTAAAACCAGATTTCGGTATAACCAAATGAATAGTATTTTCTCCATAATGTTCCTAGCACAGTCCAAATATTATATTGCTTATCTCTAGAGAATTAGTATTTATATAATCATCAAAGTAAATCAAGCGTTGCAATAATAATAAATATTTATCTTGACGGAAGAAAATCTCGGTAAGTGGATCTCTCGATCAGTCGTAATTTATTGTATTCTTTATACATCAAAAAGCTGGTAGCTAAGAAGCAATAAATGTCATCAGGAATTTTTGTCCCCACCCATTTTTGAGTTTGGGAAACTCAGACAGGACAATTTTTGTACATTGTGTATAATACTCGTAGGTTTCCAATGAAAAGTCCCAGTGCAATTTGTTCATATACCATCTGTCAGTAAATTATGTTTAAGTTGAACATAATTATTACTTATTTTGTTGTTGCATTAAAGGCGTATTGAGTAGGTCTGCTAAAAAAATCCTCTGGAGTTTCTCAATCAATTTCATTCCCACTGTCCTCAAAAATGTCCTCGATATCAAAATAATCTCCATCATACTCCAAAACTTCACCGTTGTCGTCAATGTTATAGTTGTCAGAATCTATTTGTAACTATTTGTCATCATAGATTCTTGTATGGATATGATTTCTCTGTAGTCCATCGTAATAGGTTCAATCACTTTAAAACTACCGTAATAATCAAAATATATTAATAATACTGCAACAACTGTAGGACAATAGTCTGAAATGATGTTATTATCAAAAAAAATGTTCTGTATAGATTAGCAGAACAAAAGCACCTAAATTGAAAGGTCACAAAATCTGTCTTATTTACTGCCATGGTTCATCATTAGATTATAGTACATTTAGAGTTTTTTTCCATTTTAAAATATTGCCAAAATATCTCAGGAACTAGGTATTTTTATTATAAATTACAAATAAAGTTATGTGTATTTTTTTAAATTATGGACTTCTAATGTAATAGACTTGGAGCTGACAATCAATTCGCATTGTATAAGCACAAAACCTGTTTTTTTTTTTTTTTAAATCAATAGATGTACTTATTCTATTTAAACAAAATCATTATTCACACTTACTTTGGTGTAGGTCAGTATGTCAGTATTTGGTTAGCTGATGCTGGTTAACCCTTTGGCTGCCAGCGGCCGGTTAAGACTAGTTGAAAACTGCCAGCGGCCGATATTTTCGGCCTCTTCCTTTTGGCTTATAGCGCAGCTATTTAACCACCAATCTTATAACATAAAAATAATAGCTAGAGTGTTTTTATTTCATAAAATATCAGTTATTACGAAAATCTTACTTTATATAGTACGCCATGTAGAAGAACGACGTAATTGTGTGGCTGTTGGTCTGTCGCGAACCTGCCGGCTGCCGATGCCGTTGACAACAATATCATATTAACAATATCAACCTAATATCATGTAAAATAATTTGTAGTTTCATAGTTCATAGTGTTTTTACTCGGAAAAAGCAATTTTTATTGCCATTGTTTCTCTTCAATCTTCTGTATCCAACTTCATTTGTAAGTATAATATTATAATTTATTTTCTAACTTTAAAGGCTCTTTGTAACTATAAAACCTATTTATTAGTTTAATTTTCTTCCAATAACAACATCAAAAAGAGAATTTAGTGTAAGACTAGTAATGTTTACCAATTCAAGCAAGTATTTGGAACCACATTGATAAAATTATGAAAATATGAAAAAATTTGCGTTGCCGCGGTGATTCAGTGTTATAATCATTATAACTTTATTCTCCAATATTTTTTTGTAATTTTTTGAACATTGACTCTCAATGACATTGTAAACATAAAACAAACATTTATTTTCTCCCATTATAGTATTTATAAGGTGTTTTGCAATACAAAAAAAAACTTTTTTTAAATTTAATTAATTAATTTATTTATTTATTTAAATAGTTTAATTAATTTGAAGTGGTTTTAAAAGTTATATAAGTTATAGTAAATTTCATTACGTTCAAAACAAAACAAAAATCATGATAGCTAGTTAAAAAAGAAAGTTATTATCGTTTTTGGTTTACCTATGCAAAATGCTCATTTTAAGCCTGGCAGTACAGGTAGGCATATGGTAGTTTGGCTTGGCAGTCTTCAGATACAGGTAACTTAAACTGTCTGACAGACTTTAAACATAAAATACAAATATAGCATGGCAGCCAAAGGGTTAACATTTCTTTAAATAATTGAAAGTTGGTTTCAAGTTTGTCAGGCTTAGAAAAATACAATCTCAGGAAAAATTATTGTTTTATTTTTTAATTCTTTTGATAGGTACCATTCCATTTTAACTTTCACCAAAACTAGCATGGCTGACAATCGATTTCTTTCGTAGAATAGATGAAATTTCTTATTCGATTTCAAGAAAAACCTGGTTGTGAGTTTGTCTTTTACAACGCAAATTGGTGCTGGTTCCTGAACTGTTAAGTCAATTCATGTCATGACAAAGATTCTTGTTTGGGATCTTTTGGATCACTCTACAATAAGGTTTTTTATATAAGACTTTATGAAACCTGTAACTACGTGTTAAATTAAATCCCATGTGAACTAGTTTTAAGTATGATATTGGACATCATAATGAATCAAATAATATTATTCTTTTAATATATACATGTGACATCACTTTAGATAGTAGGCTAAATTTCAAACATGCAAGTAGGAAGCACAGTAGTGTTGGAGGATAATCACAAGTAAAAAGTACATCAATTTTGGAGTTTAATCATAAGTAGGAAGAATAGCTGGTAGGAGTTTCATTACAAGTAGTAGGAAGCACAGCAGTGCAGGAGATTCATTTCAAGTAGAAAGCATATATTTTAGTAAGAGGTTAATCACAAGTAGGTAAAGCATATCAGTGAAGAAGCTTAATCAGAATTAGGAAGAACAGCTGGTAGGAGATTCATTACAAGTAGAAAGCACAGCAGTGTAGAGGTTCATGGCAAGTAGGAAGCTCAGCAGTGTAGGAGGTTCATCAAAAGTAGGAAGAAAAACAGTATAGGTGATTCATTACAAATAGGAGGAACAGGTGTAAGAATTTCATCACTAGTAGGAAGCACATCAGTGGAGAAGATTGATCACAAGTAGGAAATGTAGCAGAGTAGGTAGTCCATCATAAGTAGATGGGACAGCAGTGTAAGAGGTTAATCACGAGTAGGAAGCACAACAGTGTAGGTGGTTTATTACAGTTAGGAAAGACAGCAGTTTAGGAAGTATTTTACGTTCTGAAAACTTAAACACACACAACAAAATAATTTCTTGAAGACTAATAACATTTAGTTATAGACATAATATGAATCTGTTTTATGTAGAATTTCTTGAAGAAAATAAAAAAGGATAAATTGGTTTGTATGGCTTTTTTATTAATGATATGGTCAAGATGATATAAATTGTGTGATGTTGCAGTTGGCACCATTCCCACTGTATATGAGCACCGGAGAAATGGAGGCCACTGTGAGGGAAGTGCTTCCAATCACCCTTAGCGAGGCTAATTTGAAACGTATCTCAGATTTTCATGGAATAATTTTTGATCATGTCTTGAAAGTATCAAAAAAATTCATGATCAGAAATTTTAAAAACACACAGAATTCCTATCTCATTGCTCCAGTAATAAGAGGTATGATTTTATGTTAATACTAAATATCAATGTCATATAAATTAAAAAAAAAAAATATTTGATGAAGCAAACAGTGGGTTTGTATATGTATGATGTTATAGTGCATGTCTGAATTGCTCATAAATATGCAGGTTTCTGATAGTTAGATACGAGGGCTATCCAGAAAGTAGATTATGTTTCCCTCTGTAGCTGCTAGGGACTATCATGGCCATTTTGATGTCAGGGAGTTTCTTCATTCAGTGGCTATCCAGTCATGCTAGTGAGAGGTTACTGTCGCTCCTTGATGCTTTATAATAGCAGTTTAAAATGTGTGACACAATTCAAAATCCCGCTAGTTGTGAAGTGCGGTCAGTAATAAGGTTTTTGATGGCTAAGCACAGCAAACCAAATGAAATGTATCACTTACTCTGTGAAGTTTATGGGAACAATGTGATTACTTGAAAGTGGAGTGTGTCAGTGGTGTATTAGGTTTAAAAATGGCTGAAATAATGTGCTCGATGACGAACAAAGTGGATGGTCAAGCATTATGACCAATTAAATTGTCTCTCAAGTCAATGAGAATTTAAAGAAGACTGCCAATTCACAATAACAGAACTCTCACTAAGTTTTCCTCAAACTTCAAGGAGTTTGTTATACAAAATTGTTACACAGAAGTTAGGTTATAATGTTGTGCAAGATGGTTACTGAAAATCTTTACAAGAATCCATCAAAATCAGTGTATGGCTGCTTCATTGACATTTTGGGGATGTACGAAAAAGATGGTGATTCACTGCTCGAGAATCATTACAGGAGACAAGACAAAAACACACGATTAATTGTGAAACCAAATTACAGTCTCTGGAGTGGGGGCACACACATTCCCCCCAAAAACCAAGTAAATGCATGCAAACATTGTCATGGAAGATTATTACAACCGTTTTTGGAACAAGAGAGGAGTTGTTGCTGATTTCTTAGAACGTGGCACAACCACAAATTCTGCAAGGTTTTGTGAAACCTTGCAAAAGTTAAAAAGAGCACCATGACTCTCTAGACTGAAATGAGCTATAAACTTTGAAATTTTACATACAACCTCATTGAAACTTGTTACAAGACACATGTTTTCTTGTTAACATTATAACCAATGCTACAGTTAATGTATTTTAAAAAATTTCAGAAAATCATTCATATATGGATGATAAATATGTCAGAATTTTGAGCTTTACATTGAAATAAGATTTATGTATTTTTTTCCATTTTTAGATTCATCTGGTAGAGTGACCATTGATTGGAATGTAATGGAAGAGGTGAAAAATCCTTTTCCTTCAACCGAAACCAAACCTTCAAATTCAGAAAGACAGAATCTAAGTATCACTGATGAAAATTATCTGGGAAAAATTGTGTCACCTTGGTATCGCACAGTACCAACACAGGTAATCTTGTGATTTGTTACTGTAAACAAATTGTGTATCAATATTGTGTTATTTTTAACTGTGTTATTGTGTTAAATGTGTGATTTTTTTATTATATGAGGTAGATTTATTGAAGAAGCGTTAGCAAATCCTTTCCCTCAAGGGGTTGGAAAAATATCATTTCTGTCTGTTTGTCTGTACAATATCTCGATATCATGAGAGATATTATCTGTAGGATTAAAAATGTACACAAAACTTAATTTCTACAGAGTCGAGAATGAGTTCTGGTATGGTGCATGGCCATCCATTGGATTCTGATATGGTTCACGTCCATGCATTGGATTTGGCTGAGCACTATTAAAACTTATCACTCAATAGGCTGGTACAATTTCCCTTTTGTATGCCTGGGAGCTGGTAAATATTTCTGTTCTGTATGATTGTCCGTCTGTTTGCCCGCAGGACATCTCAAGAAAGGAATGAGCTATAGACTTAAATGTTTCAAGCAACTTCAGCAATGCCTGTTAAGTGACAAGTAGTGTGGCGTACTCCTATCTTGTATTTTATTTGAAATGTTTCAAGCAACTTCAGCAATGCCTGTTAAGTGACAAGTAGTGTGGCGTACTCCTATCTTGTATTTTATTTGAAATGTTTCAAGCAACTTCAGCAATGCCTGTTAAGTGACAAGTAGTGTGGCGTACTCCTATCTTGTATTTTATTTGAAATTCTGGTATTGAAATATTTACAATTTGTCAAACAACTAGAACGTTATCCATAATATTTTAATTTTAATTTTAAAAAAATTTTCAATTAAAATTTTTAACAAATTTTTATTTTCAACATTTTTAATACTGTACCAGAATGTACAGGTTGATTAATTTGTGGAATAATTTTGTGTTATTTATCATCAATTCTAATTTGTTCTTAAAATACTTCAATTAATTTCTTTTTAATTTTATCATGTTTTTTTAGTTTCTTCAGAAGTTAAGTTTGTCATTTATTTTGAAACATTTTGAAACGTGCAACGTTAATGTGAAATGATATATTAGACAATTTGTTCATATATATACATATATATATATATAAAATAGTGTGTATATATATATATATATATATAATATATATATATATATATATATATATATATATACTATTTTTATGTTTTAAAGTTAGAATAATAGGTAAAATCCATAATATTTTTTCCAAATCTTATCTCAGAATTGATCAAAACTCTTATAAGGACCGATATATTTATTGTAAATTTTTCTTGAATAATGGTTATTGCATTTTAAAATATTGACTCGAACTCTAAACCCCCTGCTTGGTGCTCCTGGAAAGAATTTTTGTTGTAATATTTTTAAACTAGGAAGAAATGTCATGCAGATTCCATTTAAAAAACTTTCCATTATACGTACTAATAAGAGACCTGTGACAGTTTGAAAATTTAGACCTAAAACTGTTTTTTGAGCACAGCAAGTGAACAACGCAACCAATGTATATTAACTTAACCATATAGATTTGTTGGTGTTTTTATTACAATTTCATTTCATTTTTTCTCTATCTCTTACATTTTCCAATATTCCTTCAGCGTGCATAAAATTTATAACACCTGGTATTCTTTCATAATACCAGTATTCCAATAATTTGTTCTTGGGTTTGCTCAAATTCAATTCAACTAACATCTTTCAGTATGATTCCTTGTTCTAGATTATATTCTTAATTTAGAAAATAAACAATATATTCTGTTTAGTTAAGAAGAGTTGTACATAATTTATTTTTATAATGTTCTAGAACAAGTAGTAGATCTTTATGTAATTATTGTTAATTTGTTGGATATTCTAGATCAACTTCAATAATATGTCCACATGATTCATCACCAGTAATTAATTGTAGAATTGTTTTATTTCATTCTTTAACTGTACAATTTTTGGGTTTCATCCATTTTATATCATCATGAGGTAAATTTTGGAAAGTGCTGAACCATAAATTTAATTTGCATCAAAGTACAATAGTAAATTGTCTCGTTTTGTTTCATGAAACTCTTTTAAACATTTATTATTTCCTTTTTACACATCTTTTTATATATTGGGAAATTATACCTAATCTCTTTTCAATCATTAAATACATGTTTTGATCATTAATCAATTGTAATTTAATCTTGGTTAGTTTTAATATTCCATCCCAAGATAGACTTGGAGCAGTTAATGTAATGGATCCAAATTATAACTGTTTAAGCAATGTGAATGTTTGAGTTTACCTCCAGTTCACCTTCCTCTTAGTGCAGCGTCTGGTAACTGATGTCATAGACTTGAGCCCTGTAAGTTGGACTCATGTTCGTCTGAAGAAATCTAAAAAGTTGGCAACGAAAAAGGTTAAAATGAGTTCTTAACCTCGTTTTGACATTAGAGACTCCTAGACTTATATGGGGCGGCCTACTGCCATGCACTTAAGCCTCAAGGGCTTTTTGCGCACCCTGGAAGCATACCATGAGGCCTGTCAGTCTATGATTTCAGCAGTTCCACAAACCGCCGAAAACAACCTATCAGGTCCTCCTGGGGAAATTCACCACCCTTGTCCAAACTACCAAAGATGGCATACCGCTCCTTTGCTGTTGAAAGGCAATCAAAGAGCAAGTGTTCAGCAGTTTCATCCTGCTCATCACACATTCTACAGAGTGGATCCTCCTGAAGGATGCCGACTCTGTGAAGATGCTTCCTCAGGTGACCATGTCCCGTGTTCAGACATATAACCCGTGAAGACATTGATCCATTTAGTGAGAGAAGGTCCGACGCCACTCTAGAGGAAGGCGACTGTAGTATTATTCTGCTCATTCTCATGTCCGAATGCAACCTCCACCTTCTCTAATGTTCCACGCGAACCCATTTCGAGACAGCCCCAAAGGATTCACACATTGGAACACCACAGAACGGTTGAGGGCTCGTCATAATTGACGCTGAGCCCCGGTTGACCAGAGCATAAGCTCTTTCATCCCCATGACCAGGAACCCAACAAACGGTCTCATTGTTGTTTCTGGCAAGGGAAGAAACGGCTTGATAGCAATCCCAAATTAGTTTGGATTTGATCACACAAGTCCAGCACCATCAGTGCTGCCTGACTATCCGTGAAAATGTTAATCGTCTTGCTCCTATATCGCAGACGAAGATTCTCACGAGCACATTCCATAATGGCTGTGGCCTCCGCCTGAAAAACTGTAGGATACGGACCCATAGGGACCACCAGCTCCCTACATGGTCTCACTCCCACAATTCGAGCGCATGTGCCGCCTTTTGTTTTAGAGCCGTCTGTAAACCATTCAAGCTCCGCTGGTGGAAGAGGTTTTCTTCCCTCCGACCAATCATCCCTAGAAGTTATCACTATCCTAAAGGGTTTGTCAAAGGAAAACTTTTGTGGCATCTGATCAGAGATCATGTGCAGAACATCCTCCTAAATCAGGATGCTAATTCTACAGTGCCCACTGCTGCAGCACGACCAGAGTCCCATTTGCTGAAGACAGTAGGAACTCCTCCTGGCCATAGCTAGAATAACAATGTCCAGGGGGGAGAGGTTGAGACAACAGTCTAGAGCTGCACCTGGTGCACTAGGAAAAGCCCCAGTGATAGCAAGGCAGGCCATCCCTTGGATACCCGCCAGGTGAGCTACCACTGTCTTGGCCTCTGTTTTAGCCACCAGATAACAGCAACAGCTCCATACATTAGTGCAGGTCTGACTACGGAAACATAAAGCCAGTACAAAAACCTTGGCTTCAGTCCCCCAAGACCTACCTATCACCCATCTGCATTGAATTAAAGACCATTTCCCCCTGGCGATGTCCCTTTCTAGATGAGGTCCCCAGTTTAGAACCCTACCTAGGATCATGCCTAGGTACTTGACTTCTGACTTCAGCTCAATGGAAGAGCCTCTGAATAGAAATGGACCAATGCCCTCTATCTGTCGCCTCCTGGTAAAGGCAACCATAGCAGCCTTGGTGGGGTTGACAGTGAGGCCCACCTCATCGCAACAATTTCCCATCATGTTCAGAGCAGCATTGGTCAGTTCCGTGACTGTTGTGTTAAACTTGTGACTCACAAGAATCACAATATCATCTGCGTACCCCTGTGCAAAGACACCGCTACTATTCAAAGAAATTAGTAGGTCGTCCACAACTAGGTTCCACAGGAGAGGAGATAGGACGCCACCCTGCGGACAGCCTCTCATAGTCCTTGCACTAACACTTGCTTCCATGAGGGTTGTACCAACCACCCTGTCTGTGAGCAAGGCCCTTATCCAGTCACATAGTTGACCTAGACTTCTAGACTACAAAATATAGTGTAATATAGGTTAAGATGTATTCTCTTTGTTTCAGAGAAAAGTGAACTGGAGAATATTTTTATATTGAACATTTATATTGAATCAACCCTTCCCACCATAGCTACGTTATGTGTAGGAGAAACTGAATCAAATTGTTCTAAATTTTTCAAATATATACATAATAATTAATATATTTCTCATAATTGTTTGCAATTAGATATGTTTCCAATATTTCAATATTGTTTTGCTAATTCTTTTATATACAAATGAGTGTTTTAGTTTGAAAGATTATGACAGAAAACAGATATATTTAGAGGAAATTTAAGATATAAATTTAAATTACAAATGTTATGAGCAGCACCTCTAAATTTTCCAGTTAAACAGTGACAATGAGCTCTAACTTTTTCAGAGGTGTCATCGTACCAATCATCATGCATAAATCCTTTGTTAGTGTTTTGATAATACTCATATGATGTTTGCACACAAATATGAAATAAATAGAATTTTTATATAAATTTTACTCTTCTTCATTATTTTTCATAGGTTTTTGTTATTTTTAGAATTAAATTTTTTTTTAATATTTTGACAATTTGGTGAGTTCTTCGAATAATTTTGTTGGAACATTCGGTTAATCTTCTTCAGATTTTGTTCCACACTATTTATGTTTCTATATTTTATTTGTTATATTTGAAACTATATAATTAAAACCGTAAGGAATATGCTTCTGAATATTAGTGGTTCTTGTTTTTCAGCTATAATTTTACGAGTTGGAATTTTTTCTAAGATTCTCTCAAAATCCATATAAATAACATGAGGATGACAACATTTCTTATAGTAGCTGAAAAACTTTGTCATTTGAACTTGAAATGGCATAATTAGATTACAAACTTCATGTTGTTTATAATTTTCTAATTATCTGATAGATCTCCCAACTTGTAAAAATCACTTAGCACTTTCACTGCCATCTCATTTTGACAACTTTCTTAAACATAAATATTTCTAAGAGATAGTTTTTCAGCGATATCTTGTATTTTTCAATATTAAAGAGATATAGATCACTCTTATTTTCTTTAAAAGATTTCTTTAACTATTTTTGAATGTAGTTTTTTATAATTATAAAATTTATTTTTATTTTCTCCAAATTTGAAAATAATTAAATTAATTGCCTTTTATTTTAATTTTTTAGATGTTACTTAAGAGTTGTAATGTAAATTGTAATTTGTCTTTAAAATATCTTGAGTGCAGTAAGGACATTTAATTTTGTCACACTACATTTATTAGGAACTTTTTTTAATATTTATTGAAATAAATTTTTATTTAAGAATTGGTGTTGTTACAATTTTGATAAATCTTTCAAGATTTATAATCTGAAACAGTTTTGTTTATTAAAAAAATATTTTATTAAGTCATTGAAAATTGACTTTTTAAATACTACTATTAAGGGAATTTTTAATTCTTTTTTTTTCAAGAAAAAATTATAAGAGATTAAATGTTTATTTTAATAGATTTATTTTTTGTACTTTAACCCTTTTAGTGCTATAGCATCTACGTTGTAGACGCTGCGTTTATGTCTGAAAGTGCTAGCGTCTACGTCGTAGACGCAGCGTATTTTTATATATATTGGTTCAGTTTATGCAAGTTACTGGCTGCAAACGATGACAGTTCATCCAAAAGCCATAGAATAACGATATTTGTATATTTAATTGCCGACGACCAGCTTTGTATACGTCATTGACGTGAAATAAAAAGGTCAGTTCGGATGTTTGCGTTGCGAGCGAACTGACGCTGTGCTTTCTTTACTCTGTTTTATCTTATTTTATCGATTAAATTGTATTATAATTGTGAAGTACTAATTCATTATTATTCCAAATCATTGCATTACTTAATTTTTCATTTTTGTTTTCCGTGTGTATTATATTTTACTAAGTTACAATGTCTAATAAGAACATTGTAGGTTATGATGAGTTACTTCACCTTTTTTATAGTTTTATTACTGAATAAAACAATTATTTAGGTAAAAAATGTGTTAACTTTGCTTGAATTTCTTCTTTGTTAGTAATAATAAAGTTAGTAAAGCATTTATGCTAATAATAGTAAGTGTATTACTTTTTCTCTTGAGCGTTTCAAACATTAGGCCTATATGTAGGGCAAAATTTGGCGCGGACAACATATTATATTTGTAATCCACACTTCTTATTTTTTGTGTAAAAATAAAATCAAATATATGGAATTTGTTTAGTTTTAGTTGCCCTTCCCGATGGTAGCCTCAGAAAACATAATATACAATTGTTTACATACTAAAACTGTATGCCAAAGTGAAAAAAATTATAAAAAAAATTTGCATTATAAAGAAATTTTTTTTATAACAATCCAAATATTTACAAATTTATTTTTTTGTATTTATTTCTGTTTATTGGTTATTTATCTTCAATACAAAAAAAGTAACAAGATATGACCTCAGTTAAGGAAATAGTAAGGAATTTACTAAAACTCTGCATTTATGCCCTAAAATGCTTAGCACTCTTGGGCATGGCAATGCGCCAGACCCCTTAGCACCAAAAGGGTTAACAAAGTAAGGATTTTAAAGATTTTTAAAGAGCCATTTTTAGTACATTATACAAAAATTTGTATTCATTTCTGATGGATTCTAAAAAAATTGTAGGAACATTTACTATAATTTTATAGATCTGTTTATCATATTTTAGACAGTATTTACATTTGAATTTTGAATGGCTTCGAAAGTGGACTAGGAGTGACAATATATTATCTACTTACACACACACACGTGCGCACGCACCTCCAAAACTCTAGGACACAGTATGCTTCTAAAAGTTAAGATATACTCTCATGAAATGGGGTTATTTATTTATCTTATCATAGTTGTCTAATAAATCATTTAAAACGTGTCTTCTAAAATTAAATATCCATGAATGTATACAAAAAAACAAAAAATACAAAATGAAAATTATCAAAAATATATCTACAGACCCTATATAATAAAAATATTGTATTTGACAAGTGTTTAAAGATTATGTATTTCATAAGAGCTTAATTTATGTGTGGATGTAAAAATAGAGAATACATTATTTTTATAATTAATGTTTTCTGTTATATTGGTAATTTTTTACATTTTAGTTCTTAATTGTGGTAGTAGATTATGTGTTAACTCAAATATTCTATTAAATTGATCAAGTATTTTTTTATAGAAATTGTGTTATTGTATATGTACTTTAATTTTAACCAACATTAAAATTGCTTTTTAAGAGTAGAATATTTAATAATGGAAGTTTATCTAGATAAAGCCACTAACAACCAGTAAGTTATATTTACAAGCAAGTAATGTGCAACTTATTTTGTTTTCAGAAATATCTAGTTACTAAGGTGTGCTATGATATGTCAGAAGACACAAAGTTTCCAAACAGTTCATATTTCACGTATAAGAATTACTTTAAAGAAAAGTACAAAATTGAGACTCTGCAAGCTGGTCAGCCCCTGTTGGAAGTAAGAGCTTTATCAGAAAGGTTAAACAGCATTAAACCAAGGTATGCAGTACTACATGTTATGTGTGTAAAACTATAGTTTTCTGTCCTTTGCCAGTTTTAGTTAATTAAGTCTACTACAATAATTATTCAAACTACAGTAATTATTGAAATTCAGAAATTTAGAATGATTGAAATACACTACTTAACAAAAAAATAAAACGCATCACTAATATAATTTGAAATATTTTGTTTTTATATAATTTTGTGATCGAAAGTTATCTTTTTCAATAAAATAGAGTATCCTACCACAATTGTAGGGATATAATCACACTCCCACCTATTCAATTACTCTCTCTTATCTTCGTAGGTATCAAATATCACACACCTTATCTAATTTGATTTTATCTGTTGCATTGCGTTATCTTTCATTCTGAGTAGAACCTTTAACATTTATTGTATGGACTTTTATTCATCTTTCTTTAGTTTTTTTTCCATTTTTGTATCCATTTTGCATCCAAACGACTATCGGAAAGGTGATAAGTGGTTCTGGGAGACAGGTGATCTGAGGCATAATCATTTTGTACTGATGAATACTCTCAGGAGGAGGTCAGCAACGAGTACTGAGGTGCAAAGTTTGCTATCAAGAGTACGTTGTAGATCGATGACGAGTGTGGAGAAGGTAAAATGAGAGGTATGCTCAAACCTGCATTTCTTCTAGAATGTCATTTGGTGGTTGATCTCTCATGTTTTGGGAAGGTGTTAATTTTGAAGCCTGTACAGAGTTAGTAGTTGCGCCAAGGCCAGCTCTTAATGCTCAGAGATATGTACAGACTATTTTGTAAGAGAATGTGGTGTTGTTTGCACCCTTCATAAGTTCAGACTTGAGTGACAATACCCACCTGACCTCTGCAGTTGCAGTGATAGACTACCTCCATGAAGTGGGTATTGAAGCACTGGATTGGCCACCTAAGAGCCCGAATCTTAATCCGATTGAAAAGATCTGATAAAACCTTGAGAAACACAATTGAGCCCGAGAAAACCTCCAGAAAACATTGCAGAAAAGAAGAATGGCAAAACATACCACAGGAAGATATCCAACGTCTCATCTCAAGGAAGCAGAAGAAGCTAATGACTGTTATCAGAGCAAGGGGAGGTAACACAGAATACTAGGAAATGTTTGGGGATTGTATTCGTAAAGGTTTGTAGTCAATAACAAGAAATTTAGTAAAAATGTTATATTTAAAATAAATATAACATTTATTATATTTATATAAATGTTCGGTAGAGTAAATTTCGAGGCCTGTCGAGTGTTGTATTTGTGTCTATCGGTATCTCTCTGTAGCTGTAGAGTGCTAGCATAAGTGGCCACCTCTAAGATGTACAAGCAAACCACTGTTAAAACCTTCAGTTCTTTAAATTTTTGTCGACAGCTGTCTCTGTTGTTGAGTTCTGCAAGCACTCTAATAGCTTTTTTGTGGTGCACCAGGACACGCTGCAAGTTTGTTGCTGACTAGTTACTCCAAACTCCGAGTCCGTACCGCAGGTGTGATTTAAAGATTGCATGATATGCAATTTTTGCTACTCTAGTACTACTTATGGATTTAATCGTCTTGATGCCATATAGGCTGCTACTTAATTTATGGCATAGGTTGTCAACATGAGGGATCCATGTCAGTTGCTCATCAATAGTGATTCCCAAATAATTGGCCTCTTTGGATACTTCTATATGAACAAAAAAAGTCTTTCAACGCCTTTGCCAGTAAAAAGAGGGGTGCCCCAGGGGGTCTGTCTTGGGCCCAGCTGTTTTCATTCTAATAGTCAATGACCTACCAGTCTATCTAGGAGACAGTTGCACAGCCATCATGTACGCAGATGACACCACCCTGGTGCTGGGTAATGACAACCTTGTTATAAATACACAAAAGACAAAGCAACTCATGTTTGGCAGAAGAGGAAGGGAGGAAACAGCTTTGTCTGAGATAGAAGTGGAGGACAGTGCATGTTTCCTGGGAGTTACCATTGACAGCTGCTTTACTTGGACAGCCCACATTGACTGCATATGCAAGAAATTAAACACTGGCATATATTTAATACAACAAATGATAAAAATTGGCACACCTGAAATTGCAAAAATAATTTATCATGCTTTTTGTGAAACTCACATAATGTATGGTATTGCAGTATGGGGTGGTACTTCTAAGAAAAACATGGACAGGATTCTAATACTACAAAAGAAAGTAATAAGAACTATAGCAGACATAAATCATATGGAGAGTTGTCGTGAGCACTTAAAAAACCTTCATATATTGACTGTTTATGCATTATACATCTGTGAGGTGGGACAATACGCATCTCTGAAACAACCTGCCCGAGGAACTGCCCTGCACAACTATAATACGAGACATGCCAACCTTTTCAACGTACCAACTCACTGAACTTCTCTATTTGCAAGAAAACCAATATAATATGGTATTAAAGTTCTCAATCACCTTCTTCAAGATATCAGGGAAGAAACTGTTGCTACATTAAAGAAGAAACTGAAGAATCTCCTATTGGATAATCCAATTTACTCTATGAATGAATTTTTTCAAATTACCTGGACTTCATGTTATACATTTTATTGTGTATTTTATAAAATATAATTTTGTACATAAGACACTATCACATTTCTTGAAGAAATTGTTAATAAAGAATATTCTGATTCTGATATTTGGTTCTTCCTGTTAAAAAACTGTTGAACTTTTTTTGCAGTAGTTCCATTTATACCCAAGATCTTCATTTTGTTCATCACTTAGTGTAGTCCAGGCAGTCAAAAGCTTTTCTAAAGTCAAGTAGGATTGCTGTTGATGTGTTGCCGGCTTCAAGATTGTCTATGAGAAACTCAAAAAGGGTGATAGTGGCTGATGTGGTAGATTTTCCCTTGAGAAAGCCGTGTTGATTCAAACACTTTGGAGAATGTGGATATTAGTAATATAGGACAGTAATTTTTGGGATCAAGATGGTCTCCTTTCTTTAATTTAGGAAATATTATTGAAATTTTGAGGTCAGTCAAGAAAATTTCATTTCTGAATGAATGATGACATGTACAAGTGGTGTGGTAAGTTCTTCTTTACATGTCTTCAGTAGCTTAGCAGAGATATTGTCAAAGCCAGTTGATGTCTTGTTCTTAAGAGGCTCTATCACCTTTAGCACTTCATGTTCATTAGTTGGATAAAGAAACATATTCGGTATTTGTTGTGTATGGGTAGTATCTACTTGGGGCTGTTAAGGCATTTGATGTTGGCTTTTTACAAGG
The DNA here is from genome assembly GCF_021130785.1 of Homalodisca vitripennis. Classification (NCBI taxonomy): domain Eukaryota; kingdom Metazoa; phylum Arthropoda; class Insecta; order Hemiptera; family Cicadellidae; genus Homalodisca; species Homalodisca vitripennis. The sequence continues at coordinate 175,019,545 of NC_060210.1, forward strand.
AGGTCATTTGCAGTATTAGTAAAAAATATGTTAAGGTGGTTAGCAATTACATTAGGATCTTGAATTTTGGCTCTATCTATATTCAGCTCCACTTCAGCTATACTTGTGTATTGTTGGTAGATTTCCACTCACTTTTGATTATACTCCACACTGCTTTACTTTTGTCATTAGCTTCTTCTATAGTATTTGCAGTTGTTCTCATATCATTCCTAATATAATGAATTCTGTTGGTTAGTTCCAATAAAAATGTGCTGGAAGCTACGAGAACACCAGCTATTTTGAGGTTGTTTTTGTTAATTGTCATCTATGCTCACCTCTTGTTAGTTATTTATTTTGAAAGATGTTTTGGCAAGTTGGGTTACTGGTAGAACTGTTAGGATATAAATTGGAAATAAGAGTATTTCTGCTTTACTTACTCATAAAATAATTTTGTTTGACTTTCCTTACTTTTTAAATTATTTAGCTGTTTCGTAGGCTAGACAGAGGACCAACCCTCTGGCTGACACTCGTTTGAGCCTTGATTGGCACAAAGAGTTCTTACAGACTTTTTAATTTAGTATCTTATAATATTAGTACTATATTCATGTTTTTAAGTACTGTTATATACATGAAGTTGAAAGTGGTAAATAATTTGCACTAATTGCTGGTTCCTTCATGTGTCTTATTCTAGTAAAAGTCTTGAAAACTCTGTAACTTTTGAATTCATATAAAATGGTAAAAAAAACTTGTGTTGAAGTAAATTTAATTCTCTGCACCATCCCTTTGGACAAATTTTCTGTGAAAATAAAACTTGAAGCACTGGAGACAGAAGTGTGGCAAAAAATGTGTTGCCATAAAGGGTTTTTCCAAAAATTATAATTCACTGCTTAATGTCATTAATAGTAAGTAACGTGTAAAAAAGAAATGATAAGAACACAAGATGAACATTTTATCAGCTTAATTTTGTATATATGTGAAAGTTTTGTAGGACCAAGCTCTACTGAGATATAGGTGATAAAATGGGACCTTTGACCTCCTCCCCTTTTGTAGCGCCAACCCTTGGTTTGAGGAATTTTTGTGTATTATACTTACCAAAATTGTTCCAGTTACCCCAAAATATGTTCTATATGAGTTTTTCCACTAATTGACATTCCTTCTAGAACCATTTGTTGACTGGGCTAATAAATAATTCATTAAACGTGTGTGTGTGTGTGTGTGTGTGTGGTGTGTGTGTGTGTGTGTGTGTGTGTGTGTGTGTGTGTGTGTGTGTGTGTTTATTTAATACAGTACACTTATTGAGAAAATGTAACAAAATTTAAATATTCAACCTTTTAAGAATAAATATAGGCTTATTACAACTCTATGAGTAATAGCACTAACATTTAATTAAAGTCTCTTAAGTTTTAAAAGCTCTATACAATCATAATTCACAAAATCCTAACATCAAAAAATATTTTTACAATCTCTGTGACTGGCAAAAATCTAATTTGCTATGCATTAAACATCATCTACTAATTACATAAGAATTCTTACTATACAAATTCTGAATATCCAAGCTGCCTATTTAACTAAAGCCTTTAAAACAAAATAATAAAGAGGGTAAAAAATTACAATGAAGATACCAGGTCTGTTTCTGATGTGGGAGAATACTGCACACAACGTTAAGAGTGCAATTCTTGAAAAGATGCATTGTTAGTTTTTCCGCTTATTGACTTTTCTTTTAGACCTCTCATTTGGCCATATGTTGACTAGACTGGTGTTATAAATTTTTTTAATATTTTGAATATTAAATGCCATCAAGGGAATATCAAATTTCAAAATTTTAAATGATTATAAAGGTAGTTTTTTGTTAGATGTGGCCGAAAAAGTTACTTTGTCTGATCTAAAACGTGTGTCTTAAAAGTTGTGTAATAGGTCTCTGGATGAATAACTTAAAATATCAGGTGAAGACAGATAAAATCATCATACTGCACAAACAAATTTAAAAGTGATTATTTTCTTGATTGATTTTGTTGCATATTATCAAAATGTATTTTAATTAGCCAGGTTTATCTAACCACCTTACAAAATATGTAATATGAAAACCCTTAAAGCGCAACATGCAGATACGTCAACACTGTCGTCAAAAGCATACACACGTTAAAAGCGTGACAGTTTACTGAGAAAAAGTAAAAATGCCTCAAAAACTAAGGAAATAAAGTCAACCGACTTCGTACCAGGCGTGCCGAGAACGAATGTATATGTGAATGAGCACTCATACCACTCCATACTTCAGGAACCTGTTTTGCTATTCTAAAAAGCTGAGGGAATCCGGATTTAAATTCGTTTGAATCTCAGAAGGGAAAATATTTGTTAAGAAGACCGAAAATGACAGGAAGATACGTATCTCGGTGATGGAGGACCTGCAAAAGCTCGGACTGGATATTAATAGCGCTTAAGTGATCCTATGTCAAACAGCTATAATTTCTTAAGTATTATACACATGAACCAAATTCAAAATTTTAATTTTAATGTTTTTTGTATGAATATTTGTAGTATTAGGATGAATTTTTAGTTTATTTAAATAGTCTTTCATTAAAATATCAAGTAATAATTTTAACTGAAGTCTGGATCAAGGAGGATGAGGAGGGGCGGTACAATATCGCAGGCTATGACTTGGTATTACAACCTCGGCCAGATAATCAGGCGGGCAGTGTTATCATGTACATCGACACTGACCTTTGTTACACGCACCAACTCATCCTCCTGCCCACAGCTGAGCTTGTTAATGTTGTTATTGACCTAACATTTAATAGTCATGTTTTTAAATTTTCGGAATTTATAGACAGTGTAAGTTAACTTATAAACAGTTCAAACCTGATTTTGAAAATATTTTAAAATTAAAAAATGATCCAACTTTGATAATAGGTGATAAACATATGCACATTGAAAAATAAGGGATCCGGTAAAGATTACTTGAGCGCAGTTTCATCTTATGGTTTTTTTAATCTGGTTAACTGTCCCACTAGAATAGATGTAGGTGTAAGTTCTTGTTTGGACCACGCACTGATACATCACTCCAAACATTTAAATGTTAAATGTAATGTTGAGGAACTGGGTATTACTGACCATTATGCTCTCAGTGTTAGTTTATCTGGAATCATGAATGAAAAATGCAAAGATAATTTTGTCACAGTATCCAATAATGAGCAATTAAAGCGGCAACTATTATTAGCCGACTGGAGCCTGTTAACAGTACCTTTACATAAGAAGGGTGACAAAATAAATTTAAATAATTACCGGCCTATTGCCCTAGTACCCGTCATATCAAAGTTAATAGAAACTATTGTGAAAAACCAATTGGAATATTACTTTGAGTACAATAATTTGATTTCTTCATCTCAGTATGGGTTTAGGAAAAATCTGTCAACTGTTAAAGCTGTAGAAAATATTGTCTCTTATGTATTGAATAGCTTTGAAAATAAGGAAGAAACAGCTGCTGTGTTATTGGATTTAAGTAAGGCATTTGACGTTGTACCTTATGATGAACTCATTCAAAAATTGGTATACTATGGTCTGGAGAACAATGCTTTGTCTTTGATTATGTCTTATTTGAGCAATAGACTTCAGCTTGTCAAAGTAGGTGACCAGAGATCAGGGCTTAAGAGGGTGGCAAGCGGGGTGCCTCAGGGCTCAGTCTTGGGCCCCTTCTTGTTTACTGTCTTCTTTAATCAACTACAAAAATTGTTCCCTGGTAAGGTTGTCTTGTATGCTGATGATACTACTCTGTTATCATCAGACAGAGACTCAAAATGAAATGATGTCATTATGGGCTATATGAGAAAAGGTAATATCTCTGGTTCTCTGCTAATAAATTAACTTTTAATAATAACAAGACCGAATAAATTGTCTTTAGTTTACGTAATTCTGAAAATAAGTCTGTAAAACTACTTGATATCAATTTAGACTCAAAGCTTAGCTGGGGAATCCATACTAACCATTTATGTATTAGATTAGCAAGAGTAATATTTCTACTAAAAAAACTAAAATTGTATACAAGTCTTAATCTTGTCATTAGTGCATATTACGCTTTTTTTAATGTACTCCTTCTGTATGGGGTTTTACTGTGGGGCAACTCTAGTGGGGCCAAGACTGTGTTTAAGTGGCAAAAGAAAGCCATACGCTGCATAGTGGGAATTAGCGACAATGAGTCCTGTAGGCCATTTTTTGAAGAACTGGGTATACTTACGCTTCCGTGTATGTATACAGGGTGATTCAAAACTAAACGGCAATCTCTCGAGAGCTTATTCTATAGCTAAAAACAAGTAAAAAAGTTCATATAACCATATGCCCGGAAACGCTTCGTTAGCGAGTTACGCCTAGCGAAAGATTTCGCCCGGATTTCAGAACCCTTGGTGAAGTCAGGCCGTATAAAAATGGTAAAGGTAGTTACAAAGATACAAATACGATTGTTTTTTATGTTTTTATATCTGACAAATTTATTAAAATTCGTCCCAGAGCTGTAAATGCAATACTTTCAGAGATATCTTACGTAAAACACAAGAATTGGTGCAAAGAGAAATAACACATTTTTGTGTTTAACGTAAAATTACTTCCATAAATGTTAAATAAAGGTCATTTTTTTCTTAAACAGATTTGTAGAACATTTAATTCTGAAAAGATTCATGTGAATTACTTAGGAAAAAAATTAATAATAGGTATTGAAATTTAGCTTTATTTAAAAATAAAACAGACGCACAAAAATGCATATTCTTATCTGCATAAAATATTAACTAATGTTTAGGTTGTGAGTAACAGCTGATCATTTATTCTAGACTGAACATTAACATAAAATGTATTTACCTTTATAAAAATGTAATAATCACCTATAATAGTTGCTCAAAGTGTCCTCCGTTGTTAGCAATGCACGCTTTCGCACGACGAATCCACTCTTTTCTAGCGCGTTTCATAACGTTTGGAGCATTCTTGATAGTTTCTGCCGCTCACAACCTAAACATTAGTTAATATTTTATGCAGATAAGAATATGCATTTTTGTGCGTCTGTTTTATTTTTAAATAAAGCTAAATTTCAATACCTATTATTAATTTTTTTCCTAAGTAATTCACATGAATCTTTTCAGAATTAAATGTTCTACAAATCTGTTTAAGAAAAAAATGACCTTTATTTAACATTTATGGAAGTAATTTTACGTTAAACACAAAAATGTGTTATTTCTTTGCACCAATTCTTGTGTTTTACGTAAGATATCTCTGAAAGTATTGCATTTACAGCTCTGGGACGAATTTTAATAAATTTGTCAGATATAAAAACATAAAAAAACGATCGTATTTGTATCTTTGTAACTACCTTTACCATTTTTATACGGCCTGACTTCACCAAGGGTTCTGAAATCCGGGCGAAATCTTTCGCTAGGCGTAACTCGCTAACGAAGCGTTTCCGGGCATATGGTTATATGAACTTTTTTACTTGTTTTTAGCTATAGAATAAGCTCCCGAGAGATTGCCGTTTAGTTTTGAATCACCCTGTATATTACACAGTTTAGTTTTTGTTAAAGAAAATCTCGACTCTTTCAATCTTAGAAGCTTTAACCATGAACACAACACTAGAATTAAAGGTCTCTCTTTCAGGTCTTTAATTTCCCCTCACTTTTTTCTGGCTGATTCTTCTCTCGGTGGACAAACGTTTTCGGGGGTTATGTAACTCAATATCGATCTTGTAAAAAGGGTGTTTACAACAATAGATGTTGGGTATGAATTTGAAAATGGTAAGTACCGCCAAAGAATCTTAAGAGTAAGTACCCACAGTATGTATTAAGTTTTGTTCAGCTATAATTGTTTTCTATTTTGGTAAAATTATAAGACATAATTAATTTGTTAATAGAGCTTTAACAAAACAGTTGAAACGGAAAAACAAAGAAGAAAATGAAGATTTTGAAGTATGGTTGATACCAGAGTATTGTGTGGTTTATCCACTGTCAGGAAAATACTGGGTTAAAGCAATGATGTTGCCATCAGCCCTCCACCGTATCAGCCAGTTATGTCTAACTGAAGAGCTGCGCTGTCAACTCGTCAGTGAGACTGGCATCGGTGAAGTCCATCTTCCATCAGGTATTGTTATCTTTATCAATGATTCTTATTATCTTAATTATCACAGTGCCATAATGTTACTATATTTTCTTTTTTACGTTCATAAAAAGATTTGCATAGACTACAGAAGTTCAAATGCATCCATTTATTAAACTAACCAATGTTTTATATGGCTGTTTAGGGCTTCCATATTTGTACTGAAATATTTAACTTTAATATCGTAAATTAGGTAATAGGTAAGTTAACATTTGGTTAATAATTACAGACCAGCATCACTTTGTATGGATCTGATAAATCATGAATAGTTTTAGTGTGGTTCTTATCTATTTTTGTCATAAAATATACTGAATCTCATAGCTACTTTTAAAATTATATAAATCAGAACATATATATTGTAAATTTACATCTTCAAGCTTGTAAGCAAACCAGGAAATGGTTAGATTAAATATTCTGTCTTGAAATCACCATAGTTTCTAGCCTACTGTTTAAGATGAACTTTTCATATATTCACAAATGGAATCCAGGATTGTAAAACATTAGCAAATCAGTATACTTATTTACTCTTACGCCTGTGGCCACTGAAAACCCAGTTGGGCTTTGACCTCTCCATCAGACAGCCTTCATGCTCTTCTATATTGGCTTATTCCAAGAGTTTTCCTCATCTTCCTCAGGCCTTATCTCCACATCTCATTTTTTGTCTCATTCCCTCTGGTCTTCCTTCCTACAACTTTGAATCTTCTATTAACATAGCCCGGCCATTTTAATCTTGTTTCTTATAAGAGCAACCGACAAAACATATTCTACTGACATATGGATAGAAGAATATTCTAAATTATTTGACCTAAAATAACGAAAAAGCCAAAATTCTAGTATACCTAAACAAATTTTAATATAAACATACCCAACAAATATTATGAAAAATGTAATCCAGTATAACAATAGGAAATGTTCTTTTTATCTAGAACACAGATATATCTTAACTGTTTGTGATGTACAAATTTAATTTATATCTTTCACCAAACTTGTTCACTTAGTTTAAATCACTTCCCCATGTAATATTTCACTACATCTTTAATTGAAGAAGGGTGAATTTTCTTCACAGAAATTATAAGAACTGAAAATATAAAATGTTACAATTTTGGAATTTAAGAATATTTTCTTAGGATTTACCACTTGAAAAATATGTCTGATTATATCCCAGGTTTGTAGTTTTTAAGTATATCATATTATAATGATTAGTTTAAATCAGCATTTCATAAAATGGAAGCATTGTTGTTAGATCCGGTCAGAAGGACCCAAAAATTATGTAGGAGATCCGGCTTGGCGGACCGCAATTATGTTCGAAGGACCATAAATTATGTCTAATATTAAACTCATACTTTGATAGCTGAGCAGATGGAGCCCATACGTTGATTTTCTAAGAATAACTATTAGTCGAATGGGGAAAAATAAAAATACGAAATGAGCTCACAAAACATAGTATTAGAAAAAAGGCACACAATTAAATCAAGAATACAGGTGTTAAAATGATTTTCGCTTTCAATTAAAAATGTCCAAAAATGTCCGAATTAGTTGACGATTTTAAAATCTTGGTTGAGAAGAAAATTGTCTTTAGTTGCGAAGGACCATGATAAGAATGATGAAACACTGTTACCTTGCACCGTCCATTGTCTGATACCTCGACACAAATGAAGTTGGGTTGATTGCAGTTCGACCTGGGTTGCTTCCAAGGAACGTTGCACTGGTGGAGTCCTTGTTGATGGATGAAGATTCCACATTCACTTGACACTGTTTTCGGTTCACTCACGAACGCTGATGTTCCACAGAGACAAAGTTACTTTTGGCTCGCTAACAAAATAATGTCCGGCAAGGGGACTGCTAATTGCCATAGAACGGCTTACGGTTCACAAAAGACAAGACAAGGGGGCACGGCCCGAACTTAGTTAAAGCTGGTGTTGACGTACAACCTAGCGAGACGGAGTCTTTAGAAGAACTGGAGAGATGCCTCAGGGGGCTTTTCTTGTCTGCGTCCTGGACGCCTGATTGGTTGACAGAAGTCACCTCATACCACGTGACAATCGGACCACTATAGATTTGGAATGCAGGTGGGTGTGTGTGTGTGTGCACAAAGATAAGTGAAAATAGATGGCTTATAATTAAAATGGTATTGAACAACGGTGGGCAAAGAGCAGTTCTAAATAACATACAAAATTTTGATTGTTAGTAAAAAACTATATTAATGTGTAAGTTTGATTAATTATTATAACTAAATATGAAAACCTAACAATTGTAACTTGTTAGTATACAAAACTGTTGTGTCAGATTGATCTTTAGCACAACGAAATTCAATTTATTTTAAAGCATTACATCATATCATGTACGTGACTGGCAACTTGTTAATCAAGGTCTTATAATATTTTTACAAAGCTGTGTCTAATATAAAATCTAAATCTAAATAATTTTATCAAACAGAAACCCCATTACACAAGACATAAAATTTAGATGTCCTTTCTGTGGCCTTCCTCTGAAGCAATTTCTGAAATTATATTCTAAATTTCTTAAGAGTTTGTCATTATATTTCTAGGAATTTTATTTTATGTCTAAAAAGCTGAGGAGAAAAGATTAAACTAGTGTGAGCCAATGTTGTACATCTTTGTACATGTCAGTGTTTTTTATATATGCTGTCAGTAAATCAAAATTAGATAAATGACAAAGACAAATGTTTATATGTGTCCACAAATTTTAATTTTGCTTCTATTTACTGTAGAAGGTGGTACAAGGGCGGTGTGATAAGTCAGTGACTTTTTGAATTTCCTGTGCAGTAACTTTAACCCTCCGGCTGGCAACGTCGTAAATTACGACTCATTTTTTCCCACTGTGAACTGGCAGAGTCGTAATATACGACTCATTAAACATCGTCTACTAATTACGTCATAGTTCCGATAATTACCGCTCGAATCGCATAAAAGTTATATCACTTTAATCACAAGATCCCAAGCCTTCTAATAATGTATTCACTTTTATATATATATGAATATTTGTTATTTTACTGGCCGCTAAAAGCTCCCGACTACTTCCGCGTGACGCGACTCGGCAACTGTTAGTGCTTGTATATAGTCGTTTTTTTCAATTGTAATATCATTTGTAAATAAAAGTGTTTATAACTATGTATTTTCTTTTTGTGCATAATTAAGTGAACATTATGCATATTTTAGATTTTTAAATAAAATTAATTTTGAGTTTTTTTTTAATGGCTTAATATAAAAAAGTGTTTTTTGAAAAAAAAGTTTTGAGTTCTGACCATCAAACATCCACCATTATTTAGGCAAGTCAAATTATAGTTATGTTTATATTGTACAACATATTCTGCAGAGTAATTTGATGTATACAGATTTTTTGTTTTCTCCAATAATTAATTGTACAGGATAAAAAATTAAAAACTCTGCACGAAGCTTCAAAACAGGGTGCCAGTCAAGGCTCAAATGCGCGCCAGCCGGAGGGTTAAATGTAACAGTGCTGCTGTCAGCTGTAATCAATCAGTGAACAACTTCTAATTTTTAGCAAGCTGCGTCGTGCATTTGGTGTTTGATAGCCGTTCAAAGCAGACAACCTCTTTGAATTTTTATGAAAATGGTGAATTTTGTGTGCTGATAAGGCATTACTTTTTATGTACAAAATCCATCACCGAGACTTAAGGAAAAACTTGATAAATACAGGCTGGCGCAGAGAAACGTGAAATTTTGAAATAATCATAATAAACCAATGAATTGTACAAACAACTTTTTAATGCTTAAAATGTATTAGGCAAGAGTGGAAATTACATGAGAAATGTTGGAAATAACAATAAAGTTAAAGTCACTTTTTAAAAATAACATCAGTTAAGTGCTGTCCATTACACCTAACACATTAATTCAATCGATTTTGAAAACTTAGGGGATGAAACTGCAGGCCGTGCAATATTCTTTCTTTCCACTGCGACTCGCACTGCATCAACATTTTCTGGGGTTCGAACAGTCACTATACGCCCAGGAGGTTTTTTATTTAAGGCTGAACCAGTCTCTTCAAAATTCCGAACCCATAATGATATAGCATGTGAAGAAGGAACTCGACCGCGGGGAGGAATATCATAATGGCGTTGGAACTCTCGTGCAGCTTTTACACTGTCGCCATTTTTGTAATACGCTCTCACGGCAATGGCATGCTCCGCACCACTCCACTGCTCCGTCTCAACTAAATGACCGTTACTACTTGGCGTCATGACTTCCTTCCCCCACTCCTACGAGACTTACAGGTGTACCAACAACTTCAAAATTTCCTGTTTCTCTGCACCACCCTGTACTACAGGGACTCGGCACTTCAATTTCAATAGTTAAGAAGTGGTTTAAAGAGTTCCGTTGTGGTCGTACCAGCACTAGTGATGCTGAATGTTCAGGTCGCCCAAAAGAAGTGATCACGCTAGGAATCGTCAATAAAGTTTTTAACAAAGTAACAAGTGATCTGCATGAGCTAAGCAGGCACTTAGGAAGTGACGACTACATTTTAGTTTTGGCAGGGACATCCATACTATATCTGCCGATCTTGAAAATAAGAGAAGCTTGAGCGCGGGTGTTGCAGTAGTTTTCAAATATGTCTTTGGGAAACTATTACTCTGATTGTATTAATAGCCATTTGGCTTATCAGAAGATCAAGGATGAGTGTAGTGTTTTTAACTTAATCACTAAACCAGTATATCAAAAGCTGATCTTTGACTATGATGCTGCCTCCTACAATTAACAGAGGAGTTCAGGCAAAGAAAACTGAAAAACTCATACGTTCTGCGATGGGTTGTGTACAAGATCAGATTTGGCCTGATCACTTTATCAGAAAACTAACTGAATTTCAAAGATGAACAGGTGAAACTGTCAACATAGTTTGCTACTACCAACAATCTAGCCGGCTCTTACACAATGGCTTACCAATCAATTATTGTGAGAAGTGTCGCAGCCAAATCATTGATCACTATCCCCTGCAAGAATCATCCCCTGTTCTCCAACTGCAGTGCAGTATTGTTGCAGAGCTGATGGCCATCCCCAAAGATGACAACTCACCCCCAGTTACACCAACAGCAGCAGCCTCTTCTCCAGAGACCACAACCCAGTCCATCACGGTTCAACATTACCAATCTGATTTTTTGGACAATCCAATTCATCCTATACCTCAAAATTAAATAAATATCTTGACATTAATGTCTCCTCTGTTCTCCCTAAAATATCAAATAAATTTCAAATTGAATCTAAACTATCCATTTTCCATCAAAATATTCAGCATTTTAGCTCCCGTAAACTTGCTTTAGAAATAATCCTTGATGAATTTAAACCAGACATTCTAACTCTCTTTGAACATAAACTGCAGGATTTTGAAATAAGTAATACAGCATTAAATAACTTGTAATAAAATCATTCTTTTGCAGAACAATTGCTAGAGATGGAGAAGTTATTATTTTTACTAGAGAAAAAGATAGTGAACAGTAAAAAAATGTAAATATTTCTGAAGTAACAGATTTAGTAAGTGAAAAAGAATTTGAATGTTGTGCAGTAGATGGTAAATTAGATAATATTTCACTAGTTAGTTGGATTGTATAGAACACCTGGGTAAATGTATGATAATGTTTTTTTGAATAAGCTTGATATAATTTTAGTTATATTATGTAACAAATATGATAATGTAATTTTGGCAGAGGATATAAATATAAATGTTTTAAAGGGGTCTGGAGCTCATGACAGATTACAAAATATTCTATTTTATTCACCCATTGTCTATATTACCAACATTTTATAAAATATATGAGCGTGTAATGTATATCAGATTAGTGGAATTTTTTGAAACCAATAGTCTATTTGATGATGAGCAGCATGGGTTTAGATCGGGCAAATCTGTCATTACTGCAGGAATTGGTTTACAGTCAATTTTAGATACCATAGACTAGGGTGACCATGCTGTGAGTATATTTATGGACTTCAGTGATGCGTTTGACAGTGTCTTGTCAAGTATTAAAACATAGAAAATATAGGGATTTTAGGAATTTCATTGAACTGGTTTAAATCATACCTAAAAATAGAAAACAATATGCAGAACTACCCCATGTAGGTATTAGACAAGTTATGCTAAATCAACATTGAAAACAATAAAATACGGAGTACCTCAAGGCTCCATTCTTGGACCCGTATTATTTATCTGCTATATTAGGGGATTGCCAAATAGTGTTACAAATTTAAACAGTAAAATGTGTCTATACACTGAAGACTCTAGCGTTGTCATATCTCATAAATCTTTTAATAAAATAGAAAATCTATCAAACCAAAATTTATTTTCAATTTATAATTACTTTAGCAGAAAAAAAACTTTTACTGCTAAAGGTCCCCAAAAATTTTGGGTAACTTATGTTAATGACTTGTAGGGGGTGTCCTCATAGCAATGCTTAAAATAGCACAGTCCTCAGAGAGCATCTATAACGAATTTTAATGGTTCTTAGTGTTTGCCCCAATTGTGATGGGTAAATATCATAGTCCTAAAATAGTATGGTATGGCCAAGTTTAACAGTTTTTGGTGTGATTCCTTGCTGTGATGGTTCATTATTATAGTTCTCAAATAGTGTAGAATGGCCGATTTTAACATTTGTCGGTGTGTCCTTGCTGCGATGATTTCAAATTGTAGTCCTCACAACGTAAGACTTTGAAAACAATAAAGATCAATAAAGTATTTTATTTTTACTATCAATACCTATATAGGGAACATGATGAAAAATCAAGGATTTATTCATATACTCGGAACGTAGACTCCTGTCCTTGGATTGTACCCTTTACAAACTGTGTGTGTGTGTGTGTGTGTGTTTGATATGTGCTTACATGTACATGTTATCTAGTAATAAGTACTATTTATTTGATTTACAATTCTCTATGTACAACATTGCATATTAAAAATAAATGTATTGTTTGTACTATACAAACTTTTATTAAGATGTATAAAGTAATTCAATATGCACTGTTTGTATGTTTTTAGGAAGAAACTGGGACAAACTAGCACAAGATATCAACTGTCAGGTTGAAGAATTGTTACCTGATACACAACAAGCTTTAACTTCTTTGAATATATTTTCAAAGAACTCCAACTCTCTTAAAAATGAACAGTACAAAGTTTGGGGTAACGAAGAAGAGCCAATGGACATTGAAAGATGTATGGATACAGCAACTTTGTTTGATGTACTTAATTATGGAAAATTCATCAAGAAACCACTTCTTGGACTAGCTACAGTATGTATATTGAAAACATTATATTGGACGTTAATTCTGAAATATCAAATTGAATACAATAAAATTTCATAATTGAATTATATCAATCCTCCTGTCGAGGAGAGAGTTCATGAATTTATTTGACACTCAAGTGTATAATTTATTTTTAATTACAGAAGAATGTTGATGAAGCTGCTCGTCACAAGCTGACTAGTATGGACAAAAGGCCAGTATCAAGATTTGTGGAACCTCCACCCCTGCAAATGCTGCAAAGAAATACTAAGGGCCTTGGACCTCAACAGGTCCACTTGTTGCAGGTAATCTTTTCAATCAGTACTTTTGTCTGTTGAAGTATTTACTACATTTTACAATGTGCATGTTAAAATTGGATTGAGTTTCTAATTTTGTTCTTGAAGTTTATTCAGTTGCTGGAATTCAAACAAATATAATTTTACGTAAATTATAAATATAACAAATGAACATTTCTTTTATTTCCAAGTGTTTCTCAGTTTACAGACTGCTTTTCAGAACAACTTAAATCAACAAATACAATGTAAAATAAAACCTAAATACTACACAGATATAAACTGATAATTACAACAAACTGAATCAACAAATAATGGTTTTAATTAATCTTATTGTTAATTTAATTCTAACTAAATTTTAACCGTCCATAAAATTCTTAGTTCTAGTTTTTTCATCTTGCTCCACAAAACTTGGTGGAGTCCCTTAGTGGCAGAGAGATTTCGTGCTGGACAGAGACCTCACATTCTCCGATTATGTCACATACACTATTCAGCATGCCAATGGTAGACTTGGGGGCCTCCACATGTTCAGAGATCTGCTGCCTGAGTCCGCAAAGTTGCAGCTAATGCAGGCTTTTATATTTTCAGTTTTTTTTTTATCCTGCCTATGGTAATAGCATCTCGAAGAGAGACATGGGACAAATCCAGAAACTACAAAACAATTCATTTCATTTTTAAAATGAAATGTTTCGACCATGTGTCTCCCGTTCACGAAGTTACTGACCTTTTGCCTAAGAAAACGTAGTTGTGACGAAAGGGCACTGACCTTGACATGTATGCACCCTTCTCTTCAAACTTTGTCTGAGAACATGACCCAATCATATGCTACATGCTGCAGCCCACTGGTTTGGGACCATTGGTTTAGGCCAATAAAAAGCTTTCTGAATAAAATATAAAGTTCTGTTAATCCACTAGGGATGCATCCCAATTTAGGACACTCTTTTACAGTGTGTGTCATTGTCTGACCAGCCAATCCGCAATAGGATTGATCTAATCAACCATTTTGACTTCAAATTAAGCCTGTCAAAATTTAAACTTCTATTAGTTGCATTGTTCAGAAGGATGGAAGTGGTTGGTAAAAGATTCCTTCTTGGAGAAGTCCATTCTGTAAGGTTCTTTAATTGGTTAAGCTGTGAAAATGTTGTTTTTGACTTGAATTGGTTGGGCATTTTCTCTTTCCTGTGGTCTTCCCTTTTACAATTTTACTGACTCAACTCTCCTTTGTTATTTTTGTTCTTTCACTCATGATCTTCACCACAGTAACAACTGAGTTTCATTTAATTGCAATACTTGGTGATATGTTCGAAGCTTGCACTTACAACATGTCACTAGGTCTATGTAGTTCTTCATCCTACAATATTACTATTCTTTATATAGCTTTTGATGCATTCTTAAATCTGGTAGGATGTTACTGTCTGATTTAGAATGTCTGTGTTCTATGCAGAATATCTTTACAAAATACTATTCACTTATAATATTTCCTTGTACATTCCTCTTGAACAATTCTTCTTTAATATCCTTGTCCTTCAGGTTTGTGTTAACATCATAAGCCATTATTACCAGTTTCTCCTATACCAACTTCTTTGCTCTGTGCCCAATTTCCTTCAGTATATCACTTTTCAGGAGCTTTTTACACCCTCTTCACTTTCCATTTTAAATAACCTATTTTCTTCATTTTGTTGACCCATATAAGTCATATGTTAAGGACTCCTTTTGGGTACAAACTCTGTAGCTGATAGTACTCATGATTCCAAACAAAAAATGTTCTTTAAAGATCGATCAACAAATGTGTTGTTTAACCACTAGCCACCATTTTGTATTTTGTCTAAACAAATTATTTTCTCTAGAATTAGTAAGGCCACAGATACCAAACATTGCTCATGGGTTATGACAAATAAGAGGAAAATTAAAAAAAGAAATCTTGTGATTTGCATAAATATTGACAAAATGGCACCTGTTGAAAATTTGTAATATCAAAAAACAAAAATAGTAGTATAGTTATAAAAAATTAATAGCATGCCACCACTTTTTGCAATTTTATAATAATTCCTACTTTTTCAACAAAATCCGTCAAGGCATAAGCGAACATGACCACTTTAAAGGTATGATAGCACAAGCCGGGAGCAACAAACATGAGAGACATCAGCTGTTTGTTGTAATCTGTTTAGTAAATAAACCACTACTACCTGTTTTTCACTAAATTTATCAAGAGTTTCTTTAATTTTGGCTATCATTATCTTCATTTCTAAAAACATAATTTGTTTAGGACAAAATTACTAATATATTTTCTTTATTTGCAAGTTCCTTTTTTATGTTACTTTCATTTAAAATTAGATGTTCAGCCTCCTGAATTTATAAAACCTACTGACGTAGATTTCTTATTGTTATTTATTTGATTTTACCCTTTTGTGAGTTCTTTAATTTTTTCGTTGAAATGCCGAAATAAATCATTTCCATGGCATATAAAATCAGGATTTTATTTATTTTAAAATGACTTGGTTTACTATCCACCTCGTTACTAATAACTAATAGCGCTTTTACTTTAAAGTAATTTTAATTTATATAATTAGGTCTCAATCTAATTTCATTCAACATGGAAGGGTTAGTGTCAACTTTACACTTTTTTCACTCCCGGAATAGAGTTTGTATGATCATGACTTTATCTGCTAAAAATAATTCTTAATGTTAGCTGTATCATCTACTTGTACAATTCTTTTTTGGCACAGTGAAATAATAGTCTGACTGTGCTATAAAATCTTCTCTCAATTCTTTTATTTCCTCTTGTAGTTTAATTATTTCTTCTTCTTTTTGTAGTATTATAGATGCAAAGTGGTTTCTGACTTCTGAAATTTTCCTTGATTTGCAAGAATCAGTTCTTTAGTGTTGTTTTCAGGACAGATTATATATTTTCAAGTTGTTCTTTTAATTTCTTATAAACTTCATTATTTATTATTTCTTTTTGCCTCACTGCCCTGTTTATTAAAAAATTTCCTTCATTAGAGTTGGTGTCACTTTCGTCAGAGAGTCATTGTTATATACTTTTATTTCAGTTATGTGGGTCTGATGATTTTTTTCTTTGAAAACAAAAGGCCTCACAGCAATAAAATTTAATCGTTATCAGAATGTTTGTTTTTAAATTAAGTTAACTACATTTTTTTTAGGTATTGTTTCGTCAAAGAAAGCTATTGTTTATAACACTACATAAAACTTTTTCTTCACATAGTTTGCATTTAATTTTTTAATACTTATAAGAATAATGTTTTATAGTTTTATAATACGTTGTAATAAAATAAAATATCTTTTCAGGCCTTAACAGCTGCTGTAGCAAATGACATCATGAACTGTGAGAGACTAGAAACACTTGGGGATTCCTTTCTCAAGTTCGCCATTTCTCTCACACTGTTTGAGAACAAGCCAGATTGGCCAGAAGGTCATCTAACCTATGTGAAAAGCAAAATCGTTGGAAACAAAAATTTATTCTATTGTGGAACGAAGAAAAGACTCGGTTCATTACTTGAAGTGAGTTTTGTGTTTTTTAGTTCTTTACATTGTTTTAAATTGAATTTTTAGTTAATAACAATAACATTTAGAATCCCAAGCATTAGCAAAGCCTATTAACCCTTTGAGTACCACAGCGTTGCTTATTTTGGTCAAATAACCCGACATCTGTATTCAATAGGTTCCAAACTATCGACAAATACGATTTTTATGTTGTTTCTCTACTATTTTATCTGTGAGACTTATGTTGTTTGGGTACTTTTTGGACACAAATTTTGGGTACAAAAGGTCACAAATTTTGGACGAGTTTTCCTTATCGGGGCCAAATAAATTACAGTATTAAAAAGAACAGACTTTCTTTAACCTATTTTGGAATTTACAGGTTATTACGACAATCAATGAAAATAAAAGCTAAAAGAATGCTACCCAACAGATTTCCATAATTTTGTTGTTGTTTTTTTTTCTTATTAAATGCAGAATATGATACATATTGTTACAACCAAAATTTACTGTATACAAATATAAAAATTTCAGTACTTATAAAAAAAGTTTTTGACTTTTTTATAAAAAGTTAAGTTTCAACCTAATTTGAGTGTGTACAGTATTTTTTAGATTTTTTGCTTTATACCATGGTAAAGGCCATATAATTCTAAATAAAACCCATGTATAATATATTATTCTAGAATAAAAAAAAACATGGCATTATATGTATAAATAAAATGCTGCCAACATTTTATAAATTGTACTCCATTTGTCAGAGTTTAGAAATTACATATAGTAATAGTGCAGTTTTCACAAAACATTTAATAAAACATAAATATAATACAAATAAACATGATTAGTAAATGTATGGACAATTACTTGCTAACATATTTACATAGAAGTTTATATTTACTAAAATAATAATCATCCTAATATATTTACACTGAAAATTCATGTTATTCGCTTGGACACAACTCAAATAACTTCATTACTTTTGTAAAGAAATACGGTAAAATACTGTATAAGTTACTATTTTAGTTTGTATTTCTCTGGTATTATCGTAGTCCACAATTTTTGGTTTTTCTTATTAGGAACTAAAATAAACTTCATTATGTCATACTTCCTATCACCAAATCCTCTCCAAATAGACACACGAATTACCTGACATTTTCGAATAATAAAACGTTCTTTTGTTTTCATTGATTGTCGTAATAACCTGTAAATTCCAAATTAATGCTGTGATAATGCCTTTGATAATGTACTTAAATTGATGATACCTTTTAATACCCATTGAGAATTTTCTAATTGACTTCAAAATAATGATGAAAACTGTATATACAGTGGTGAAATAAAACCTCAAAAGTAAGTTAATTCAAAATATATTAATAAACTTGGAATCAGTTGATTAATATATTGCTTTGTATTTTGAATTTCAGATCATTCTTTTGTTTGTGTTCTACTGTAGATAGTACTGAATATAATCTAAAACATTTAGTTTGTTTTAATTTTCTTTTTTTTTTGAAGTCTTAAACAAAAACTAAAATACTGTATAAAATTGTAGGTACATCGATTCTCGCCAAAGGAAGACTGGGTTCCACCAGGTTTCTGTGTGGAACAATCTGTACAGACAGTGTTGCGAACCGCAAAGTTGGATCCAAGTAAGTAAATCCTCAATATTAATGTATCTGTAATTTTTAATGTTTTGTCAGATGTTTTAGATGAACTAATATCCCAAGTGTTCTCACACAATGAGGAATTGAGGTTCCAATTACTTACCAAGCATTGTATAAGAAAAACGCATAAGTTTACTACAGTTTGTTATTCCACACATAACATAGCTATGGTGAGAAAGGTTGATTTAATGTGAGTGTTGCTCCATTTCACCCTCCACTTAATGCAACGTCTGAAATGTGACACTATTACAGACTTGACTCCTGGATCTGGAGTTCACATTGATTTAAAGAAATCCAAAAAATGTCAACAACGAAGAAGTTGAAAACGAACTCTTTGTTATTTCATAGGTGCTCATAAGACTGTTTTACTATTTGACTTCTGTGGCTCTTAAGATTGTTCTTTAAACTTAAAGTCTAATCATTCTAAACTGGTAGATAGAAGTGGACCAGTTGTGTTTAGGGTTACCTGTAGTACCTAAATAAATTTAAAAAGTAAAAACTTATTGAAGGTGACCTTTAAGGTAGAAGGTGAGATAAAAATTAAAGATGGAATTTTCATTTCATCAAATTCATTATGATGTATTTAACCCTGACAACATCGCAGTTTTGCTGTTCCACTCATATTTCGAATGACATCCAACATTGTAATGACATCCCTTTTACTTCATTTTCAGCCAGTCTGTGTTGTTTCTGATCGTTGCTTTAATCGCATGGCATTCTCAGGAACTAATAGCTTCACATATATATTCATCCATTTTCCACCTAACATTGTCTAAGGAAAAAGAGAAAAATCAGGCGCTTCATAAACAGACCAACTCTTTTCCAATCCATTATACCACCATCACTATTTCCTGTTGGGCTTAGTCCTAGGCTATCATCACTCTGGGCTGCTACGCTCATAGAAAACCAGGAATTCTCAGAGAATTTAGTTAACTCTAAAAAAGCAGGAAATAAAAAATACTTCTTCACTATAATTGCTTAAATTTTATAATTACCAAATTTCTTTTTTCCTTTCTTTTAAATGATAAGTTTTTAAGTAGAAAAAGGATCTTTTAATGTCTAGTTTTTAAGTAATTAGACTTAAGTAGATTTTAAGTAAAATATCAGATTTGAGAATTAATTCACAGGCATCAATAATCGAACCTTCGGAGATTTGCAGCATAATTAATGATCACCTGATTGACAGTATACAAACTGACCTCGCTAAAAGATGTTTTTGTCATATTTTGTGTTTTTAATCATAAATAGATAACTTAATAGACTAATATCATACTTTTGTAAATAATATTTTGCTTGCATTTAGTATTTTGGCTCTATATTTATGTTCCTGCATGGCCACAAGTCTCCTACATTTATTAGCGGATGATAGCTGACCATAGAAGGAGTTGGTCCCCTTTACAGTGATTTTGATATAAAAGATATCAAATTAAGCAATAAATAAATACATGTTAATCATAACCAAAATTTGGGTTACATGAGATTGTTATTTAGTTTGTAGTTGTTATCATTATTAATTGTTATTTTTATCGAGTGGGTCCCTTTACAGCCATATCAATTAAAAAAATAACAAACTATGCAATAAATACATTTCAATCGTAATACTAAATTTTTTGTTTGTCATATGGTTTGTACAATTAAACGTTTGTATAACAATCTGACACTACCAAAATATGAGTAGATGTCAATTTTGACCAAGGGCATTGATGAAAAAAGTGTTCCCTCCATCCCAAAAAAAGCCAACCAACAAACGTAGCATTAGCAATCCTCACTCAATCGCCTTAGCATCAAAATCTCCAAAGACCAAGAAGCTCTTCATTAAAAGTAAACCCTCCCAGGTGGGTTTATTTCTGGATAGTTTATTTATACCTGTCAATAGATCCTACACTGCAAAAACCAACGTGTCATTTACATCTGGTCAACCTAATAGATATCCAAGAGTGAGTACATTTAACTACAAAATGTCAAGATATTGGAGTTCCTTAGGTATTAAGGATTAATCAAGATAGAGTAAACTTGCATCTACATTTGTCTGGAAGAAGCTGCAATAGACCAAGCCTCCCCTTCTTCCAAGATGACATGACTGAGGTAGTGTTCACTACCCTCTCTTCATAGAAATTTTAATATAGGATCTCGATAGGAGGTGGCCCATTCCTCTACTCCTTTAAGGTTTGTTTGAAAAATAACCAACTTTATTTTCTGTTGTGCAAAATGTGTTCCCAAAAACCTTTTCAACAGATCGAAAGCAGTTGTGGCTTGAAATTGCTTAGGGCATGTTAGAATGCACACAGAATGACCCTGATTTTCTCAGAAACAGTCGCATTAGGTGATGAATCGTGGTGTGTGAGTTGGACTCTGAAACAAAAATGCAGTCTTCCCAGTGGAATCACACAACACTGCTTGGTTCAAAAAATTGTGTCAAGTTGGAAGCAAAATCAGGGTCATGCTGACTGTGTTTTTATTGCAATGGAGTGTATCATCTTTAGTATAAATCCAAACATCACACTATCACTAAAAAGTACTACTTAAAAGTCCACACTCTCTTTTTCAGGATATTTTTAATGCACCTACTGTGCCATTTCTTGCAAGTAAATCACAAAGTATCAACTACAGCATTGAAAGGGCAGAATAACAGTATTCTCCTTTTATGTTAATTAATCATTAACAAATCCTAATAATAGTTTCAAAAAAATTCTAAAAATATTACGCTATAATTTTAATTATATATTTTGTACTAAAAAGGTAAGAGGTCATGAGCGTAATCGTTTTCTCCAATGTACATTTAATGAATACACTAAGATCAGTTGTATAAAAGATAGTAGTTGTGGAATAATGTTATGAAGACGTGCAAGTGAAATATAACAAAGAACACAGAGATGGGTTTCTAGGGTGAACAAGATTGATACACACCGAACTGTACTCGGATTGCCATCTTTTGGTTTACTTTTACTGATATGATTTTCATTTTTCAAATTTACGAGAATTGATTCTATATTTCATATAAAAATGCAATATAATCTGTCTCAAAATGTGCAAAATGTGAAATCTGTCTCATCATGTATTTGTTAGAAATCTCTTGTATCATAAAATACCAAAATACCATAGTTTAGTATTTGTAAGGAGAAATTTGTGCTACGTTTTGTACTATTTATTTGACGGCGGTTATACGGTTTGAAGCGATAATACAGTCTGCCATCTATGATGTTGATACATACTTGTCAGTAGAATCTATACCGAATACATAAAATCAGATGTATCATTTAAATCTGGGTAACCCAATGATAGTTTAACCGCATTAATGACCACAAATTTAAAATATCCCGCATATTAGGGTAAAAAGGTTTAATCGATTGGTTTAGTTTACTGTGAAGAATGACGGTTGGAGTAGATGGGGGCTGCTTTAATTTTAAAGGCTTTTAAAAACCTAATCATGTCTGCTGTTAATTTTGGTTTCCTTTCATCGAGATCATCTTCTTTTTGCAATTTTATTTTAAACAGACTGACTATGTTTCGTTTAAAAGTGTTATAAATATGGCTGGCTGTCTGAAAAACGTCTCATTGTGTATTTTTCAGAACTGTATTCTTTAGTGCAAAATACATACCTACAAAATTTAGTAGACGGAGGATATTTTATTATGCTTGTATTACTGTTTAATTAATCGCAATTATGTTGTAATCGCTATCACTATCTGTCATATTCAAGAGTCTAAGTTTTACTCATGGATGTAGGCGATACAAATCAAATCAAATCAAATCAAATCAAAATGTTATCAAGGGTTATGCGATGTTATCGTACATTGATACATAAGTACATCGATAGTTTATTATAGGTAAATCCCTTGAATGTGAAATAAGTTTTGGTGAAATAAAAGTGTGTTAAGAACATCAAGACATCAGCACAATGTTGAGATAGTGCGGGGGAGCTAGTTACCTTAGCTGTGTTTTTAATACTTGGTTTTTAATCTCCATAAAATGCTAGATAGAATTTTTCATGAAGGCATGACCTTAGCTGTGCTACTAATCCTTGGTTTTTAATCTTCATAAAATGTCACATTGCAAAATTCTACTCGATGATCAAAATCGACTTCACTTAGCTCATGAACTAAACTAATTCAGTTCTTATCAGTCTGCCGAGCTGGAAGGTCAAGTAGAGATAAGCGCTCCGTACGTGTAGTGTATGTGCGTGCCTTCCTGCCCAACTAGTTCTATCGTGCAGTCCGCCTAGTTTTTCATGTTCTTTCTTTTACTATCTCAAAAAATTTTTCTATAACAAGTTGGTGTTATTTTTTCTTGTTGTTTTCTTTTCTCACTGTGTTACATTTACTACCGACAAGTATGTTGTGTGCAAGCTGCAACCAGTCCTTGTCTTCTTCTACGGAGGTGGCCAAGTGTGCAGAGTGTTCTAACCAGTTCCATCCCGCTTGCTGCCGCAACAGAACTGCTGAGAAGTTGAAACAGCTCAACGCTAGAGGAGGTGTGTGGAAATGCGAGTCCTGCAGCGCTAAGTCTGAGTCAGATGATAGCAACACCCTGGAACTATTGAAGAGTATCCAAAAGCAGATGGCAGTCGACAGCAAGGAGTTCAAGACAAGTTTCGCCACTCTGGAAAAGTCAATGGTGTCCATCCAAGAATCGATGGCGAATATAATCACAAGGTTATCAGACGTTGAGCAGGACAACATCAGACTGAGGGAGGAGTGCAGTGAACTGAGGGAGAACAACAAGCAACTGAACCAGAGACTGTGGTCTGCGGAGAGCAAGATCCTGGACATGGAGCAGTACACAAGAATGAGCAACTTGGAGGTGAGAGGTGTTCCGGTAACAAGTGATGAAGACGTCTACACTATTCTGCAGTCTGTGGCTAATGCACTTCAAGTACCCTTCAACAACGAAGATATATCTACAGCTCATCGTCTTCAAGCACCTAAGAACCGCAACTTCCACGCTAGTATTGTTGTGCAGTTTGCTCGGAGGTCAGTGAGAGCTTCGTGGTTGACTGCAGCGAAGAAAAAGAAACTCCAGACGACTGATCTTCACTCATCTCTGAAGCCAGCCCCGGTGTTTGTCGTCGAGCATCTCTCCCCACACAACAGAGAACTTCTACAGGAAGCCAAGGCCATGGTCAGAGAGAACAAGCTAGCGTACGCCTGGTGCAGCAACGGCAAGATCCTCGTCCGGAAAAGTGAGAACTCTCGTGCAGTAAGGATTTTCCGCAGCCTAAACGAGCTAGAGGACAGTAACTAGAGGACAATGTGACTTCAGGATAGGCTTATAGCTCATCACAATGTAACGTAAGCATTTTATTTTCGTATCTTCCATACATTTTTTAATCTTGAGCTAATTGAGGATATATATTGTTTTAAGTTATAGTTAGCAAATTACTTACTTATAAAAATATTTTCAAATATCTTTAAATGTTCATTTATTTTCTCAATTTTTAAGTCTAATAACTTATTTTTCTCTGACATTTTAAGAATTTAATGAGGAATGTCGTTTTTGTGCTCGGTAATTCCGTATGTGTATTTTGTTTTTTTCATCAACTAAACTATAAATTCTGGAATTCAGGAGTACAATTAAAATATGTAGGTATGTTCTTTTTTTAATCAAGTTTTACTTAGAAGGAAAAATACAACGTAATAGCGTACAACGCTAATCTTGTAAACTGGTAAGGAAGTGTTACATAATTACATTTTATTCCTTGCTATCTCAATATATAATTAATTAATTTTATCTTAATAGTTCAAGTATAGTCTAAAAGTGGATTGTAGAATTAGTATTGAAGTTAATTTCAAGATTATTAGGATTTTTTTGCATAGGTACCTATATTAATCTTGGTTACACAAGTTTTAAAAAAAGAAAAGTTTTTATTGTGCTCTATGTATGTGTGTGCGCACGCATGTGTCTGTGTGTGTGCGTGCATGTGTGTGTGTGCATGCGTATATATGTATATGTATGCATACATATGTATGTGTAATTAGTGTGTATAGAGTGCAACTTCTGTAAGTTAGAATCAGTGTTTGTACTGAACGATTAATAAATAAATCTTGGGATTATTTATTTTATTAGTATTTTTCTAAACTTCTCTAAAAATAAACATATTTTAATTGTTAGTATAGCTAACAATTATGATTTCATTTATAACTGTACAAAATGAAATACAATATACATATAAAATAATAGTGTAAAATCTTAAGCCAGGCTTAGATCAATGTTACATTCAAATAATAAAAAAGTAGCGGGATATTTGGTAGTTTTTCTATTGTTGTGGGTGGGATAGGCAGCTCATTCGTTATCAAACAGTTTAAGTCCTCTTTACTTTTTCTTATTCTTGTTTGAGTTATTCTTTATTTTATATCAATTTAATTTTTTTTGCACAATAGAGTTTTTAGAAGAGTTAGCGGAGTACTGGAATATCAGCATTTTTTAATATGAAGATTTAAATCAGTTTTATTTGTCTAACGGTACCAATCAGTCCAGTGGTAACTTATCGATCCTGCATGTGAATATTAGAAGCTATAATAAACATATAGACGAGTTTTTAACTATTTTAAACAGTTTTAATGTGACATTTGATATCATAGTGTTAACAGAAACTTGGTTGGATGAAAGTGGTGTGATTGTTGGTGTGGATGGGTATGACGCCATAGTTAATAAAATAAGCAGAAATCAAAATGATGGCGTGATTGTCTATGTACGAAAGTGTTTCAGTGTTACGCATGAGGAAGTCAGACTGCATGGGACCACAAGTATAAAGATAAACTTATCTGTAGGTAATGAGCGGCTTTGTTTACTCGCAGTGTATCGTAGTCCGTCCCCTGACCTTGACCTACAATTGTTTATTCAAGACCTGGAGGTATATTGTAATGATAGCCCAGGGATTGCATGCACTGGATAGTTGGTGATATTAACTGTTGCATACTACAGGAAATACAAAATCTCCTCTCACAACAATACCTAGATGTTTTGGTACGGGTCCGGTTTTATTGGTTGTATTACTGTTTCCACAAGAGTTACGAGCGTAAGTAAAAGTTGTATTGATCATATTTTTACAGACTGTAAGGAAATTAATAAGTTAACAAGCTCAGTTATCCAATCCGAACTGACGGATCATTTCTTTATTATTACAGAATTAAAAAACTGGGTAGAAAAAACAAAATCGAAAAATAAAAAGTTAATACATTTTGTTGATGATACAGCTGTGGGTCATCTTATATCCGAGTTAGATTGGTCTCCGGTCGTAGAAACGGATGATGTCAATGTTAGTGCGGGTTTACTTGTTACAAATTTACAAAATATCATTAAAAAATGTACCAAAGAAATGCAAAATACAAAGCAATCAAACCTTGGATCACAAACAATTTAATTAAAGAAATCAGGAATAGGGACAAACTCAGTAAACAATTAAAAAAACAACCTTTTAACCCATTAGCATTAATGGCATTTAAAAATTGTCGTAATCGGGTAAATTCATTAGTAAAAAGTGCTAAGGAAAATTACTATAGAAATAAAATTATATTGGCAAAAGGTAACGCAAGGGAACTTTGGAAGAACTTGGGAGAATTTATGGGAACTTCTAAATCCAAATAAACGTTTCCTGTTGAACATTTTTTATCTGGAAATACTAGAAGTGAAACTGATAATATTTTAGAAGCTGCTGATCAGTTTAATGAGTACTACGCCAATGTGGGTAGTAATTTGGCTAATGCAATCCCTCCTGTCACGGAGGTGGTTGTCAATGACGAGGATTATCAGATAGACTCCGTATTCCAATTTTCTCCAGTTTCTCTAGAACAATTAGAGAAAAGTGTTTTAGAACTGAAAGGGGGATCAGCTCCAGGCGTCGATGGGATCCATACAAAAGTTATTAAAAGTAATTTTCAAAATTTAAAAATGCCTATTACTCATGTTATTAATGTTAGTTTGTCTCAGGGAAAATATCCAGATGTTTTTAAGATTGGCAAAGTAATTCCAATTTATAAAAGTGGCAAAAAAAATTTGATCATTAACTATAGGCCTATTACTCTCGCTTGTGTTCTGGCAAAACTCATTGATAAGTGTGTTAAATTACAGCTTGTTGATTATTTAACACGGAACAATTTCTTGTTCTCAAATCAATTTGGTTTTAGAAGAGATAAAAATATTAATGATAATTTATTTATGGTTACAAAAAAAATTCATGAAACAATCGGCCCTAATAATAATAAATGTATTATGGTGTTTATTGACTTGGCGAAAGCTTTTGATTCTGTTGATTGTGGTATTTTATTAACAAAATTGGTTAATGCTGGTATAAGGGACTTAGCACTTGATTGGTTTAAAAGCTACTTAAGTGATAGGCGTCAGTTGGTGTCGATAATGGGTGTTAGTAGTAGATCAGCAGAAATTGATTACGGGGTTATACAAGGGAGTACCCTTGGTCCTATTCTATTTTTAATATATATGAACAATCTAGGTAGGGTTAGGTTAGATAATGGCAAGATATTTCTTTATGCTAACGATACTGCTCTTATATTCGAGGGTTCGACCTGGGATGAAGTGTATGGTAATGCTGAACAGGGTCTCCGTACGGTTAAGGGGTGGTTTGACCAAAATAAGCTTACTGTCAATTCGCAAAAAACTAAGTGCATGGCCATCTCTCTTAGATCTTCTTCTGATCCTGTGGGATTACAACTCAGGTTACATACTTGTGGCAGAATGAATGGTTGCACAACGTGTGAGTGTGTTGAGAGTGTGACCGAATATAAGTATTTAGGAGTGACATTTGATAAGAGAATGAGTTGGGCCCCACACATCATTACAATAAGGAACAAGCTTAGAAAATTCATATTTGTTTTAGCCAATTTGCGCCGGGTGGTTAATCTGAACACTGTTAAATGTGTGTATTATGCTTATGTTCAATCGGTTTTACAGTTTGGAATAATCGCCTGGGGTGGAGCAAATAAAAATGTAATTAATCCATTAGAAATAGTACAAAAGGCTATTATTAAATCTATCTTGCAGAAAGACAGAAGATACCTGACAAACTTAATTTTCGATGAGTTTTCAATATAAATCAACTCTATGTAAGAACCCTTATTTTATATATTTTTGACAACAAGTCTACCCTTTTCACACCTATAGGCCATCACTACCTTACTCGTTCAGTGGAAAATATTGGAATTGTGATTCCTAGATTATCGAAATCTATTAACAAAACCTGTTCGTTTTACATAATTAACATGTTGTATGCAAATTTACCAGCACACCTTAAAGTTAACGATGTCCTAAATATAAATAGTTACAAAAAATTAGTAAACAAATGGTTAGTTGAAGTGGGGAGAGAAGGTGTTAAACGGTTTATTGTTTCTATATATTCCTAACGAGTGGTGTGGTGTGTGTGTGTTCGTGTGTGTGTGTGTGTGTGTGTGTGTGTGTGTGTGTGTGTGTGTGTGTGTGTGTGTGTACGAGAGCGGCTGGGTGTGTGTGAGAGAGAATGAGTGAGAAATTGGGAGGAGAGTGTGAGTGAATGTAAAAGGGAGTGAGAGGGAGATTGACT
Organism: Homalodisca vitripennis; assembly: GCF_021130785.1. Classification (NCBI taxonomy): domain Eukaryota; kingdom Metazoa; phylum Arthropoda; class Insecta; order Hemiptera; family Cicadellidae; genus Homalodisca; species Homalodisca vitripennis. The sequence continues at coordinate 175,047,869 of NC_060210.1, forward strand.
GAAAGGAGTGAGAAAGAGATAGAGAGAGAAATTGCTGATTTGTCTTTTATTTGTTGATAGTTTCACATGCAGGACGAAAGGATGCCGAAATTTTATAGTGTTACATAATTTTACAAATTAGGTAATTGTAATTAGCTTATCAAATAAGTAGTCTCAAATTGTATTACCTTTCTTTTCTCATCTATCTCTAATTCGCTGATTTAAGTTATGTTAAACTTATTCATAAATTGATTACAAGAGTTAATTTTTTTTTCTTAGAATTAATTCTGCTATCTTATATTTTTATTTATACTTTATGGTTGCTATATTTGTTTAGTAGACTTTTAGAGCTCATTCCCAGCACACAGGCATTTGCCTTTGCTGGGAACATATTTCACTTATAAATATGTATGTATTTAATGATTTCTGTGTGAAATAAAGTTTCTCATTTCTCAATTTTGCCCCCTTTATAACAATTGCCATGTAAAACTTCACAAACTGATGTTTGAGATATACCTAATAATTGAGAAACATTTCTTGTAGAGGTACGAGGATCTTCTACATTCTGTAAATCGTCAAGTGACAATGCTTCGTTTGTAGCCGATTTTAGTCGTCGCGGTCTGAAACGCTGCCTGTTTCCTGGAAATGTTGGATTGTTTTTTGAACTCCTGATTTAGACACAGGGTTTCTTTTGATAGTGGCAACTAGGCAAGCTCAACATTGGCTTCGAAAATATAATTCACTTGAACCAGAAGTTTTCATACAGGTGCAAAACCTACTAAATTGTGGGAAAAGCAGTGGATACCTGCTAGCAGTGCAGATATAAAAGACAAATTTGTCTAAATTTTACTACAGACTTAAAAATTGTTATGAAACCTATCTTGGTTGTCTTTTGACAGAAGTAGGTTTCTCAGACCTGTGGATGTATATATATTTTCTTGATTGGAAAAAAGGCAAAATCAACTAAGGAATAAAAAAATAATTAGACCGGAGTAAATTACAATGGCCATATATATATATATATATACACTGCTTAACATAATATTTTCTTGATTGTAGCAAGAAGGCAAACTCAACATTGGCGTCAGAAATACAATTCACTTAAACTAGAAGTACTCACACAGGTTCAAAACTTAAAAATGGTTTGCAAAGCCATGGGTAATTGCTAGTAAAATAATAAATAGTAGATTTGGTTTTAAAATTTGATTTTTTATTACATATTGATTAATTTATTGCTTCATAATTTCGTGTTCTAAATTTGAATTCTTTTCAGATTGTTTGTACAGTGTGCAAATTCCTGAGGCAGAAAGAGCTGCTGGAAAAATTGGTGAAAGTACTCACACAAAATTTACAGGTAATTTTATTTCTATTGATTTGGTTGGTTGTAGTCCTATGTTAGAACACTACTAATGCATGCTTTCCAAGGTGCGTGGAACAATTAATTTTAGAATGACACACTGTGTGCTATGCATGAACCTTATTTTTGTTTTAAAAAATGAGATTGATGTGCCTGTTTTCTGTATCTATTGCTAAGATAGAAACTTGTGTCAGTAAAGAGATTGAACTACATTATCATATACTACAACATGGATAGGCTTCATGTAAGGATTTAACTTGCATTACTAAGTCCACCCAACATTTTCATGAAATATTCCTAATGATCCTTTGTTTGAATAATCGTAGTAAGGTTTTCAATGATGTCTGACTGCCTGCGAAAATGAATTTCTTCGCTCAATAGAAAATACTCCTCAAACTAAGATACAAGCGTCCTTGGCAACATTCCTTTGTAACTAAAAGACAGTAAGAAAACATTGTGTATTTTATTGCCATCAAGATGTTATTGTTTGTCTAGTTAATTAATAAAGTAGGCTGACCATGCGGTTGTGTCCAAAATATAAGTTTTCTGATCATAGTAATTGTAGTTGCCAATCTGTACACAATTTCTACAAATAACAGATAATCCAACAACATAAAACTCCAATTCCTTGCATCGGGTGCACCTCCAAAACTGTTTCTAACATGAGTCACTCAGTATTCCCACCCGTACTATCTCGGTTTCTTGTTTGTAGGACATTGTAAAGAGAGAGAGAGGTGCAGTTTGCTCCTATAACTGCAATTGAAATATTTCAGCGCTATTTGTTAAATTGGAAATCTTTTAACTGTATTTATGGAACATCAAATAGTTTGAGATAAAATATGTTTGACGTCAACAAAAAACAAATGTTACTACAAACAAAAAAGCAAAACACTCAATTTTATTCACTTATTTTGATTAGATAATTATATTTATTTATTAACAACATTTTGATTAACACATTTGCTACGGAGGTGATCGTAGTGGAGAGGAGGTTGATAACACTTATAACACTGCACTGCACCGCTTAGTATCCAAACTAACATTGAACATTGTATACTCATAGCTAAATCAGTATTGGTATATCTGCTTATCTAACAGTTTTCAGCATGTGAAAAATCATTTACTAATCAAAAGTGATATAAATTTATCAATACAGTTTAATTACAAAATTTTAAAGTTACAGTACATTGTTTCTATCTTTTTGTTAAAAATTAATAATTATTACATGAATAATGTAATTTAAATGATGAGATAGTTTCCCAGGTCTTGGACAAACGTGCAATATAAGTTAATAAACAGTCAACCAAATTTGAGTAATTGTGCTACCCAAGAATCTTGAGGACAGCAGATGCCAGGAGACATGATGTGGCTAGAGTACCCGATTTTAAAGTAAAAATTTCAAAATTCATAAACATTGTATTATTCTAAAAATGACTGCCTATGTGCAAATTTTAATTTTCATTCAAACATTACACATAATCTTTACTTCTAAGTAATCTAACATTTAGGTTATCACACATACATTGTAGTTAAATTGCCAAACTGTCTAATGGGTCATAAACAGTTAATACACCTTAACATTTAATTCCTAATCTTTGATTGATTAGATTTCTTCAAATTAACTTATTACAATCATGGTTATATATATATATATATATATATATATATATTATATATATATATATATATACAGGGTGAGTGGCTCTTGGTGTGACAAAATTTTTTGGGTTATAATGCAATGTAAATGTGATACAATGGCGGTTATAAAAAAGTCTAACTCCAAAAATTAAGTCTGAAATGAATTATTTTCAGTTTTTCTAAAAAAACCCGTGTTTTTGTACGTAAATCTGATATTTCTCAGCAACGTATACACATATGTGAGAAAACTACACAATTTTTAGATTCTCCGTTAAATTTTCGATTTGAAAAAGTTATCGGTTGAAACGGTAAGAAAAGAAAATTAAGCTTCAGGTCGATTTAAATGGCAAAGTTGCTAAGTTTCAGAAAAACTTAAATATCATTGAACCCCATCTTTTTACCACACCCTGTATACAAGAATGTGTCAAGTGATATTAAAAACTTTGCCATTTAATAAGGCTTTAAAATGGTATGCCATATGACCATAGTTAAGTATTCGGTTACCTAATTTTATCGGGTTAAATATTACAAAACATGTAAGCTACAAAAAGATTAAAACAATTTTATAAGAACTGTACTTAATTTTTAGACTTTTTTATAACCGCCATTGTATCACATTTACATTGCATTATAATCCAAAAAATTTTGTCACACCAAGAGCCACTCACCCTGTATATATATATATATATATATATATATATATATATATATATATATATATATATATATATATATATATATAATTTCAATAAACATTGAATCACAAAAAGTACTTGCTCCGCCGGGAGTCGAACCCGGATCTCTCACTTGCCGGGTGAATGTGCTACCATTACACCACAGAGCGCTTACTTTTTCCGATTCAATTATTTTGTATTTGGCCGTATCTGTCACATATGCGTTTAAATAAGCAAACTAACATATGATCGGAAGACCAAACACCTGTCAAACGACTTTTATTTACGTTAAATTGTATAAATGGCAATAGCCTTATTTAATTTCAATAAACATTGAATCACAAAAAGTACTTGCTCCGCCGGGAGTCGAACCCGGATCTCTCACTTGCCGGGTGAATGTGCTACCATTACACCACAGAGCGCTTACTTTTTCCGATTCAATTATTTTGTATTTGGCCGTATCTGTCACATATGCGTTTAAATAAGCAAACTAACATATGATCGGAAGACCAAACACCTGTCAAACGACTTTTATTTACGTTAAATTGTATAAATGGCAATAGCCTTATTTAATTTCAATAAATTATATATATATATATTATTATTATTATTATTATTAGTCCAACATCATAAAATTAGGTATTGGTCTTTTTAATCGTTATATGTATTTTAGTCATAGCACAAGGCTATCTGGACAGTAAAGGGCTAGTGGATTTTGTCAGGTGGTAGGGATTTTGTTGGGTCCTGTACAATGGCCATTCTAGTGAGAGTTTGCTGTTGCTCCTTGTTGTTTTACAACATAAGTTTAAAATGTATGGCACAATTAAAAATTCCACGAGTTGTGAAGTGCGGTCAGTAATACGGTTTTAGTTGGCTAAGCACAGTAAACCAATTGAGATTTATTGCCAACTCTGTTAACACATTCACTGCGTATGACAAAATTACTGGCAACAAAAAATGCGGGAATTTTTTTTGTTTTTTACTTACCCAAAAGGGAGTCAGAATAGCCGAAAGAGTTATCCAAGGTATCCCGGAAGCTTCGTTGGCCAGAACGGGTGACGTTATGTCCGTGCCGAGTCTGCTCGTCATCCGCACCGGGTGCCGGTCCCCGTGTTGTATGTGCTCACAGCGAACTAGGTTTCGGCACAAACACTCGCGAATTACACGTAGATAGTACATAAATTACACGTATGTATTACATATTAGTTTGAAAAATATACAACATCAAAAGCAGTTAACACTCCCCCCTCCCCATGGACTAAAATTAAACGTAGACAAAACTCAGTGTATTATGATAGTTCATCCAAAGCTTGTTCGTAAACTTGACTTTACTACGGCTCCCAAATTAAAACTAATGATCAAGAGCTAGAATACTCTGAGAATGTTAAAAATCTAGGACTTATTATTGACAAACACTTAAGATGGTCTGAACAGGCTTCTTTGAAATGTAATAGGGTCTTTTCCGGTGTTCACTGCCTGAAGCGGCTGGCTTCATATCTACCACAACAAGTTAAAATAATGCTGATAAAGACTTTTGTACTGCCTCACTTCAACTACTGTGACATAGTCATTAATGATATGACTGTGGAGCTTTCAAATAGACTCCAACGTGCTCAAAACTTTTGCATTAGGTTCATTTTCAATCTCAGACGTGATGATCACGTAACGCCCTACTTCAATCAATTATCTATCTTAAAATTACAAGACCTTCGAGACTATCACTCACTCATTTTGTTGCACGCTCTTTTAAATACAAATTGTCCCAGTTATCTTTCAAACAACTTTCGATTTATGTCTGAAATAAGTGAACAAAGTGCGAGAAGGTGTACATCCTTATTATCTATCCCAATTCATCGAACAACTACCTTTAGCAAATCGTTTACAGTTTCTGCCTGTCGATTGTGGAATGCTTTACCTGTGAACAACAGAGCCATCGATAAGCGCGCTCGCTTTGGGGCGGAGGTCAGTGCCTTGATGCTGAGGGCTCAGAGGGTATAGCGGTTGGCGGCTTTGGAGTGCGGTACTTAGGGCGATTGCATGCAAGTTGAATGAATGCGAGTATGTGTCTTGCGATATTATTGTAAATTTGTATAAAGTTACATTAAATATTGATGATTGTTTTTATTTTAAGATTCATTTAATATGTAATGTAAATAAATAGACTAAAGTTTAGTTATAAATGTATACATATGTATGTTAGTTTAATTTTTATGAGGTTAAGTGGTAGAGAAGACTTTATAGTCCTAACTTCGCCTCTAATAAAGTCATTTTTCATTTCATTTCCCCGAGTAAAAATTTGAAAAAACTATATACATCCCCACCCACCGCTAAAGACTAAAAACTACTTATTTGTCCTCGTGATACTTATCAAAGCAACTGAGTTCATACAGACCTGGTTCGTCAGGACACACTGCACAATAGTACACTGTTTCCTTACGCTTGCCTTCTTAGTAGTAAACGCGGCACCTCCGGGTAACTGACTTGCCGTTTCCTTTGCGCTTCGTTAGTTTGGAGAGACGATGCATGCTGTTACGCGTCGGTGTGATGAGCAGTGGGGCTTCCTTTGGAGGGAGCAGGTCTTCAAGAACACGAACTCGGAAGTCATACAGGGACAGTCTATCTGAGTTGTACATGTTGTACAGGTAAAAAGAATTTACTACAACAACCTGGAGAAAGTGCACAAAAATTTTCTTGTGCCATCGCAGGGTCTTGCGTTCACTGGGGTAATAAGATACCATTTGGTCCAAGCGGTCAGTCCCCTTCATGTGAGAGTTGTAGTACATGATTAGTTTTGGCAGCGTTCGGTTTTGGTTTCCCCTGTTGGTGGTTTGGACCATCTCGTTTTCATATTGTGTGGAGACGTAGGTCACCGTCCGCTTATCCCTCCATTTTCCAGTCATGACACTTTGGGCATAGTTCGCTATCGTTTCACCTTTGCCCAATGCCTTTGCCTTCACTGCTGGAGGCGTATGGAGTCTGTCGATGCGTAGGGTGCCGGTAGTGTAGGTTGAGTGACGTAGAAGTTTGGATGATAAGACAAAACTATTATAAAAATTAACCATGAACAGGGAATGGCCTTTCCCCAAGAAGTCACTCATCAGCTTCATGACGACTTTGACGGTATGACCTTTGCTACCACAAGAGTCATGACTCCCCGTGTAAACATGGAAGCGCAGCATGAGTCCCTCGGGTTCATTCAGGGAATAAATTTTGATTCCATATTTGTGGCGCTTGCCCTTTACGTGCTGGCGGTAGACCAGTCTGCCACACCACAATACCATCTCTTCGTCGATTGTCAGTTCACGGTCGGAATAATAGATCTGTCGCATCTTATTGTTGAAATAATCAACAATATTTTGAATTTTAAAAGACCGGTCGTTAGCAGGTTCGGGGTGATCAGGGGTGTCAACTCTTGAACAATGCAGATATCTCAAAATGCCAAGAAATCGATCTCGAGACATGTACTCCTTGAACATAGGAAAGTTCAACAACCGATGAGTTTTCCAATAGTAGTTCAATCGATTCAGTCTGACATTACCAGTCAACAGTAGAAGGCCTACGAATGTTCTTAGTTCGGCCATCACTAAGCCCTTCCATTTGGTTATGCGATACGCGGGAGTAGTGGTGGGGCCACAAAATAGTTCCAGGGCATACAGGTTTTGTCTAATGATATTCTCTAAAAACATGGTGTCAAGAAGAAGATTGAACCAGTCAATTGGTTTATTGTCACCTGGAATGGAAACAAGCAAGCCAGGTTGACCAGTGAACGGCAGGTCACATAAACCAGCCGTCGCTGGCCTTGCCGTCCCACTGGGGGTGGGGGACACCGCCTTCACCGTCCCGAGAACTGTTTGAACTCGACTCATTGTCTTCATCAGACGAAAAATTATCATCAATAACATTATTGTCTTCCTCCATTATGAGTACATACACTTACACAGTCAACAGACACTATAAACCACTCACACAATATCGCAAAGCATACACAACAAACGAAAATGGCGAACCGGCGACGAATCGCACCACCTGACTCACCGAAACAGGCACACCTCGCTATGATTGTTACAGCCTTCCCAGGCAACTGCTCAGCTCACACTGAGGCAATATGAAAGCAGCTGCTGTATGCCGAGCTCACCCGTCCACCGCCCGGCGCGCCACTTTCGCATGACGAGCATGCTCGTCAAACTGCATTATATGTTATAAAGAGGCATGTGTATCAGCTGCACAAATGTAAATTCAGGGTCCCCACCTGACCGTGAAAACCGGGAATAAGCCGTGAATTTCGTTCACCGTGAAAAAACCTTAAATAAGCCGTGAATTTTGTTTACATACCGTGAAAATCTCTACAACTTTTGAATAAATAAAATCAACACGGGTCGTCGTCAGACGATCATATGGGAAAGTTGACCTTCGCTATTGCAAAGTAAAAAGTAGCACGCAATGTAGGGGATAGACCACGAAGTTTGACAGGTGCTGCTATCTGAGCGATTTTACTGATAATATGGTTTATAAACAAATGATGAAAAGGAAGGGCCGGTGGGAGATGACGCTTCCGGCTCAAATCACGTGAGGCCTGTCTTTGTCTGTCGCCAGGTTCCGGGCCTTGGCTACGCTACGCGGCTGTAAACAAGGCATTCTCTGATTGAACGCGAGATTAATAACACAATTTAATTACTTGATAGATTGTCGTTTAATGTAAACACTTTTCGTATTGGAGTTTTATTGTATCAGATATAGTCTATTATTGTTTTCATAAAATAAAAAAAGTATGCAAATCCTTAATCTAATGTAAGGAATTTAAATTACATTTTAACTTAATTTCATTCTATTAAATCCCTTATTTTATTTAAATATTAATGAGAAAAATGCTATTCAGTACGATATCTATATCGTTGTGTGTAATGACTGTTAACACAATGTAATAATTATAAAAAATTTTAATTTATGGTGGACAATAAATTGAATTAATTTAGGGTCTTGCGTAAATAAATAGTATAATAATGTGACGGAGCAGAACCTACACGACACATATCAATTAACGCAGCGAGACCATAACTTTATAGGCCTATATAACTGTTTTAATTACCAGTAAGGTCGTTTGAGAAAACAATTTTATTTTTCATCTCTTTAGATATTAAACGGTAGTGATATGCGTTTTCCTTATCAATAATATTTTTTATGATTCCTAAGCTGCATGGATATTACGAGTGTACACGGTTTAAATCTTTTATGGTGAATGTGTGTTTAAATTGTATAATGTATTAGTAAAATATTACAAATGAAACGTCATGTTATAAAAACGTTAGAAAAAAAACCATTGCATTTTTTCTAACCAGGAAACAACAAACGTCAAGTAACTTTGTAGTGTAATGCTTTATTACTACAAAACTACAAATCGAGGAAGTCGTCCAAGTATAATTTTGTCGGGTTCCATACGACTACGTTAACGCTATTAATCATTTCATGCAGATGAAAAATATATCGTACAAGGTTCATTTATTGTAATGTGGTGCAGCGATGTTATGGTAAAAATAACCTTTGTTGTCTACTGTCAATGAGAGTGGAGGGGGAGGGGTATATCGTGTACTCCACTCCCCCATCCTCGGACAACAGCTGGTTTCATGTCTCAACATGAAAGATTTGTTTCCCCAGCTCGGCACTCCAATCTTATTCTTATTGTGAGAATTGATATAAAGATTTAAAGCTTTTCATTCAACTCATTCTGACACTTTCTCACGGAAATTCTTCTGTTGAAAGAGGCTTCTCTGTCAACAAACAGTGTATAGTTGAAAACTTGAAGGAGGAGAGTTTAGTCGCGTTGAGAAAAGTTTGTGACGGCGTATCAGCAGCAGGAGGATTGGAGGCAATGGAAATCACTAATGAATTAGTTCATGCTGCCAAAAATTCCCACGCCCACTACTCGGAGCACTTGGCAAAACAACGAGAAGAAATGAAAGACAAAATTAATTCTGAGAAAGAGAGGAAGCAAGCTGCAATAGAAAAAAAAGAATTGGAAGCACAAAAATTCCAGGTTTTGTCCGACGCCAGGAAAAGGGCAGCTGAGTTAGACGATAAGATACAGGAACTTAGCAAAAAGTGCAAATCGTAATTCACTTTTATTCTAGACATTTTTGTCAATTTCTTTATTTATGTGTACAAATATAATTTTTTTTGTATAAACTGGTACCAAATAACTTTTCTTATAACAAGTTGTATATAATTTTTATACATTTAACGTTTATATGTTATTTTAATTTCAATAAAATTGCCTTTTCTTATGTACTAATTAAAATGTGAACCTGTGATTATGTGAAAATTTTCCTGTGGAAGAAATTGATCGAAATAATAATAATGTGTTAAACAAGAAAATAATTTAATAATCACGCAAGTGTACTTCATGGACTCAAACGAGTTAGCCTTAGCCAACGTACGAATCCTGTCACCCTGCATCTTGTCTAACCTGTGTCAACAAAGTTCTCTTCAGATTTCAACAAACTTGTAAGTTAAAGAAAATTATGAGCTATGTGCATGCTAATTATATTCAAATTTGTCTTTGTCATTGCTTTGATGACTGTTATGATGATGTTTTGTAAAAATAATATGCCTTGTTATATTCATTATGTAGCAAATCGCACATAAAATCGGGCGCTCGCCGCTCATTGCTTGCGTCGTAACCGAAGCCTATTGTTATTTCGTTCTTTTAGACGTTTCCGTCAATTCCTGCACGACCAATGACATTGTTAGTCAAATGGGAAGAAGTTTTATATTGTATTTTACCGCTCTGCCGCGTCTGTAGTGTTTACGTCTCAACTTCGCCCCTCTCCAACACGATTTTGTTTGTACCGGTAACGTTGTTTATGAAAACTTTCCGACCTTGAATTTTAATTTTTTTAACCGTGAAAACCGTGAATTAGCCGTGAATTTGAGTATTTAGATTGAGTGGGAACCCTGAAATTAGAAAACACCAATTACAACCCACTAAAACCCACCGAAGTGTTGCCATGTATGTACTGACAGCATACGGAGGATACACCTCAAACTGTACAAGACCCTAGTTGTTGTCTACGATTCACCTTTTTGCGAAGTAGATGGTTTCTGGACTACAGTTGGTGATAGTGGCCCTGGCAAGCAGATGACAACAACTAGGGTCTTGTACAGTTTGAGGTGTTTCCTCCATATGCTGTCAGTACATACATGGCAACACTTTTATATATATATATCCAACGAATAGATTCAGCCCAAGGAAAGCACTAGAGGACTGTAATTTTTTAAACTATATTTTTCAATCTGTCTATAGAATATAATGCCAAACTGTTTTTGGCTAAATTTAGGTTTTATTCAATGAAGTATTGAGTACAATGCCTATTCATGGGAGGCAAGAGTGTGTTGGATTTTATGTGGGTGGTGAAATCAAAATTTTCATAACCATTGTTTGTTTTATTATGCAGGTGTTATAAGAAATATATTATACCACCTGTATGAAAGGTGTTAATATACTTTATAATATTTAACAATTCTTTCTTTGACTCAAATGAGCTCAAATCATTTAAAATTGACAAGTATTAAAATCTGTGTGGGGCTGGGGAGATTATTATGATTTAAAAATCCATGTTATTGGCTAAACCTTCAAAGTAGTTCCCATATCTTCAAGCAACACCTCTGTAGATACTGGCATCTACAAACTCTCATCTCTGGCAGTTTCCAACATCTAGGATCATTTGATCTTTTGGAGCTTCCAATCCCTGACACCTTCCAATCTATGGGTCATCCCAAACTGAGATACCTTAATCTTGTGCAAGCATAAATTCTGATTGTTTACAGAAACTTCTAACTCTTAAGAAATTTGCCTTTGGCAGTTCCTGTTATAGTGCATGAGGGATCCTTTGTTCTAGAAGAATCCTGCTTGTAGGAGCCAAGATCTCTGGAAGATTCCGATCTTATGAACATCCAGAATAAATTTCTCTGCATACAAAAGTGCCTACCCTTAGGTGTTTTCCCTAAGCTGTTGAATTTTGGCTCCAGACTACTGATCATTTTCACCATCTAGAATTATTTTTCTGTGGCTGTTACCAATGATGATATTATCCAAAGGACTTGCTCTTAAAGTTTACAATTATACAGCACTAACTACAGATCTATTTTGTGTTACTTTCTGCAAGAAGCCACTCCTAACTCACTCCATATTAATTTCCCCTTTAAATCGTGTCTTGTTGAGTAATGCAAGTAAGCTTTCAGTATTTAAGTCACAACTACAGAATATTTCCTTTGAAACATTAAGACTTCAGTTGTGATGTATCAGACTTGTTCTGTATTACTTCGCCATTTGGAACTCTACCATATATGTTCTGAACACAAATACAAAATAATAATTATGATCATTAACATTTGACATTGTGAGTTTTTACAAATTACAGTTTGATTACAGGATACTTGTAATGTAATCATTTTTTTTAGTTTTATACAATTTCTTATTCAAGGACTTAATCCAAATATTAAGCCTCAAGAATTTTTAACCCTGTATTTCTTAGAACTGAATTTAAATTTGTAAAATATTTTATTACTGTTTATTTGAACAAAGTGTCTTTATCTGGACTATGATTTTTATGTGTTTGTCATTAATAGTTTTTTTCCTTACCCAATAGTCATTGATCATCAGCGCAAACTACTACTTCCAGAAAATCGTAGTGCTTTTAAAATTATAAATTCATACATCAAACTGTGATAATTGTGTGAATTACAATCCTTCTCACATTTTCAACCCATTCTAAATTAATCATTGATATATTAAAATTATTAAAAATCAGTTTCATTTTATTTAGAAGAATTCAGATAAATTTGATAAAACATTTATTATTTTATATTTATTCATTCAATTTATTTATTTATCTTATTACATATTTATCGACAACAACAACTCCTCGAACAAAATCTGAAAGTTTGTAAAGCAAGAAATTCTTTTTTACTACTGTGACGCCATTGTATTTCTTAATGAAATTACAAATAAAGATGTTTGTCTATTGTCTATCGTATTCCATTCAAATTTATTCATTTTGTAATCAGAAACAAATGTATTAGTGTTTTTCATTTATTTGTATACATAATAAATTTTAGCATGACTTAAGTATTTCCCACTGACCACATTATTATTCATATTAAACACTGAATATTTGAAAAATGTACTTAAATATTTTTATGTTGCAGACATACTGTTAGAAGCAGACGATAACAAACTCCCTCAGAACTGGACCTTTATCAACCTACAAGCTCTTACAGACAAAAATGTTTCTGATGCTGTTGAAGCTATTTTGGGAACCTACCTTATGGTATATGAATCATCATAAATATATTGTAATAATAAAATTATTTAATGTACTTTAATTTATTTTGGACTTTTACCAAAAGGTTTATTTAAATCATCTCTCATATATTAGTGTTAATATTAAATATAGTAGATTTTCACTCTGTAGTGCTTTTGGCTGGGATGAAAATATATTTCAAGCATGGTTATTTATTTCTTTGTAACTAATAAATAGATGAGAAATTTCAAAATTTGGTCAATTTATTTTAATCTTTGAGCATATGTAATTTTTTTTATAGTTGACACGCACAGTCAATTCATGAAAAAACCCACTGTACCAGGGTAATATTTTCTTTCAATTCATACTTACTATTATGATTTAATGTTTTGGTTTCTTTGAAAATTGTATGCTCTTTATTTATGCTTTTAAGTATACTTTAAAAAACATTAATTTTACCGAATTGTATATTGCTAAAACTGATCTTAATTATTGTAGACCAAAACAACATAATAGTTCACAGACAAAATCCAGCACTAGAAGATGACCACACAAACAATGATACAAGAACTTTGACATGAATAACACTTAATTGAAATAGGAAAAATTATGTTATAATCAGTCAGCTGTCCTTCTTAGATGAAAATGAGTGCAAAAGTTATTTATATCTGTTATAATTGTTTATAAGTAAAATGAATTAAATTTTATATTTAAACAAAAACCAATGTACACAATCATTAATTAACAACACATAAATACCATGTTTTATTAGAAAGTATCATCATAAATATTTAACATAATTATATATGATATTTAAACATAGATTTTCTAAATGTTTATAATGAATCGGACATTTATTTTTTAGGCATTCAGAATGACTATTGGATATTGGTCTCCAATGTTTTAAAATAAAAAGTATCAACATACTTTTTATTTTAAAACATTGGAGACCAATATCCAATAAATATTTAATATAATTATATATGATATTTAAACACAGATTTTCCAAATGTTTAGAATGAATCTGTCATTTATTTTTAGACAATCAGAATGTCTATTGGACATTGGTCTCCAATGTCGTAAAATGTGTAAGAACTCCTGAACATATTACTTTTAGCATTTATCAATTAAATCATAACAACAAAAATCTATGATATTTAAAAGTACTTCTTAAAATTAAAGTTAAAGTTTAAAACTAAATTATACAGTTTAGAGGAATTAATCATGAAGGCTATGTGAATTAAACGTGTGAGAAACAGTGAATAAATTAAATTAATAAATGTACTGTAATATTATTGTGTGTAAATACCAGTACATAGATTATTTGTTTTAAGTTAATTATTAATGACTATGGATTGAAATTATAATGGACATTCGCCATGGTTTTATGTGTTACAAAGAATCGTTACTTGCCCTATATTTTACATAAGTTATCAAATTCAAAAACTTAAGATTAACCTCCGATTGACAGGGTTAATAAATGCTCATTGGAAGGAGGTTTTTGGAAATATTTGCTCTTTAACAAAATTAAATAACACAATTATTTGATCCTTAAACATAACCGTGTTTATACTTACATTAAAGGGCAAATTATAAAGAATACAAATACCTAATTTATGAGTCCCTTATAAATTGGATGAAAAGATTCTGTTTTGGTAAATACTTTTTTTGCAGGAAAAACCCCTAAAAATTACATTGCTTATTTTAGGCATACATAAGTAATTTATATCTATACTATTATCCAATTTATAAAAATGTAACAGTTTCTGTGTGTGTTACTCAATCACGTAAAAAAACTACTTCATTGATTTTACTTAAATTTTATATAGAAAATCTTAGGGTCCCTGGTTAACATATAGGCCTATTCTTGTTTCAAAAATCCCTCTGGGCTATGCACCAGTAGTCTCTAAAGTCGCGAACAAATCACATTTTGCAGTACAGGAAACAATTATTATTAATTGTTAGAGCCTATTAAATATGATCACCTGTACCGTGTAAACATTGTTTTATGGCAGCACAACAGTATTTTAACTCAGGAACTGGCAATCCACATTATATTGGTTTTATTATTAATATTGTTATTGAGCCTTTTTCATGTTATTTTAGTATAATAAATTCCATTTCAAATGAGATGAAATTGGTTGGACATATCAGTCCTTGTCATTAGTAAATTGATGTTAACGCTGAGCTGGTCTTTGCTACTTGGAGGGTTGACCACACAATAAAGTAAACAATTAAAAGAACTAGTGATGAACACATTCTTGTCAGTGCTCAGGAACCTTACTTCAAGTAATGAATCTTTATGGTCTGTGAGGACGAGCAAGGCAAAAGTGAAAAACAATTTTTATTTATACTTTTAGTTATTGGTTTTGACTTAATTGTATTACAGTGGGATTTTATATAATGAACAAAACAAATTTGTGTTTTAGACTTGTGGATTATTTGGAGCTCTGGCAGTGTTAAATTGGTTTCAAGTGACAAACCCTGCATTTTCCACTCCAAAAGTATTCACACAGAAGACTTGCTCTCCAGCCAAAGGCCGTGGGAATCCCGACCATCATCTGATAGATCCGAGTTACTTGGAGAACATTCTCAACTACAAGTTTAACGACAGATGCTTCCTTCTGCAAGCAGTTTCACATCCTTCCTATACAAGGAATAATATCACTACTTGTTACCAAAGACTTGAGTTTTTGGGAGATGCTGTAATTGGTATGTTACATTCTTTATTTTTGTACCAACTTCATTTTGGCTATATTATTGACTAAAACTTAAAGGTTTTTGTAGTTTCTAATTTTTAAATTATATATATATATATATATATATATATATATATATATATATATTTCGTCTTCTCTTAAATACACCTGTATTATGTTTTAGAGTAGGTAAATTGTTTGATCTGACCTCACACTCATCTTGGAATAGTTTATTTGAACTACTCTAAATGAACTACTCCAAATTTACTAAGTATGTTTATACTGGGGCTATCTAGAAAATAGATTACGTTTTCATATGAACAAAAAACAGAGTACAAGACAAATAGTATTATATTGACAGATTGTATTATATACACATACATTTTTATATAACAGTTTTTTTTTAGTGTGCTTGTTATTGCGATATAAGAGGCACTGTAGCTTTGCCAGTAAATACTAAGGGTTAGTGCTCACTGAATCTCATCTAACTAGGCTGCCTCTTTAGGTAGTACTTTAAATATAAGTTATGTTAATACTGTGTGAACTTGGATATAAATGTATATTTCTTTTACATACCTTCAGTAAATAAATTATGAAAATTTAAACTCTATTAGTTTTTTCTATATTTTTTTATTTAGTACATCAGGATTTTTTAATTAGAAAAGCAGACATTACACATAGTAAAACAGTCCATATGTACAAGGAATTAATATTTCTGGTAGATATTTAATCGGGAGATAATTTAAATGGTAGATAAAAACTAATTGTAATGTTGAAGATGGAGCTTGTATTGGCTATTTTTTATTTATCCACTACATTTACTTTTTTAAGGTCTTTCGATAGCAAAGCTATTTTTATCAGACACATCACAAAAGTCTTGCTATCGAAAGGCCTCATAAAAATAAAAAGTTGTTAGTATTGGTTGACGTGTTCTATATGTAGTGAATAAATTAACTAATTATTGGTTTATTTAAAATTTCAAACTCATAACGAATCTAAATACAAATTGTAACTGCAATTTGCAGACATTAAGTCAGACTATCATGTCAAATTGTGATGGATTACCAGATCCTCTGATAGTGAATACCAAGAGACCTAATGTAGAAAACAATCTGAGTAAAGGGTGGCTACATAGTGTAGAAATGTAGTTTTTAAAATTAGTTCTTTTATTGGTCCATGTCTGAAACTAAATGTTAATTTCATAGTCAATGATACAAGGGCTATCGGGAAAGTAGATTACATTTACATCACATATAGAAAAAAAATAAATTACAAGAAAAAGATTCTATTATATATTTGAAAGTGACACTAAAATAGTATTTTTCAACGTAGTGACCATACAAATTTAGGCACTTATCAAAGGTGTGAACTAGTTTTGAAATTCCTGCATTATAAAATTCGGCTACTTCAGACTTCAACCAGGTAGTCACACCCTCCGCAGTTCCACGTCGTCATAAAATAGCCGTGTCACAAGCCAGGTCTTCATTGCTGGAAACAAGTGATAGTCACTGGGTGCAAGGTCCGGACTGTAAGGCGGATGTGGAAAATCTCTTACTTAAAAACATTCAGGACTTCTCGAGTTTGATTTGCTGTGTGTAGTCTCGGTACCCATCTTGCACAAAATTTGTGATAAACTCACTTGTTTGTAACAATTCTGTTTAACAAACTCCTTGAAATTTGAGGAAAACTAAGTGAGAGTTCTGTTATCGTGAATCAAATGTCTTTTGTTTATCTTGTTTACCAGTGACTTACCAAATTATATTGACACATACTGCTACCCAGGCATGTATGCAGATGACACTGTTCTGACCACCTCTCACAAATCGACAGAGCTTCTTAAAATTAATACCTTCATTTCCGTTAGCATGGCCCATCAATATTGCTTAGAAAACTACCTAGTTTTCAATGAATCAAAAAGTCAAACATCATATTTGGAAAAACAAGGACAAAATAACAATCCCACATGACTTTGAAATTTCTTGCTACACAAAACATCTTGGACTGACGTTAGATGACTCTCTCTCCTAGAGCTTTCATATTGATTCTTTTTGTCATCAGCTGAGCACAGCAGTGTTTGCCCTAAGAAGAATAAAATCTGTAAGTACCCTAGAAGCCACCAAAACAGCTTATCATGCAATATTTGAGAGCAGAGCTCTATACGGAATTGTACTATGGGGAGCATCCTCAAACAACAACCTTCAACGAGTCATGGTTCTTCAGAAAGGGGCAGTAAGAATAATGGCTGACATTGCACCGTGGGACAGCTGCAGAGATGCATACAAGAACCTAGGTTACTGACCATCACATCTCTTTACATACTTGAAGTCATCATGCTTGCTGCTAAGTTAAACTTGACAAGAAACAATCGTCACGGTCGAACCACAAGACATGGACTTGACTACAACTTACCTGCTCACAGGACCGCTCTGTTTGCAAAGAAACCCTCATATGCTGGAGCTAGACTATATAATGCTTTACCTATCGAGCTCAAGAAAAAAAAATCTAAAAAAAGGACTGTATTCCTGGCTTGCGAAGAAATCAATTTATACAATCAGTGAATTCCTTGAACATGCTGCAAATAGCCGCAACAACTATTAAAAACTTACAAGGAACTAAAGACAATTTATTTCCATTACATTGTATTGGTTTTCATTTATATTATTTTGTATTTGACACCTGTTCTAAACTTGATGTTTATGAATAAAGCTTTCTGTATTCTATTCTATTCTGTATTCTTTAATCTTCTCATTGACTTTAGAAACAGTTTCATCAGTCACAATGCTTGACCGTTCACTTTGTTAATCATTCATTATGCACATAAGTTTGGCCATTTTTAACCTAATGCACCACTGATGCACTCCACCTTTAGTAATTACATCACCCCATAAACTTCACAAAGTTGGCGATAAATCTCAATTGGTTTATTGTTTTTAGTCCAAAAAAACCGTATTACCAACTGCATTTCACAACTCACAGGATTTTCAATTGCGTCATATATTTTAAACTACTTTTGTAAAACAGCAAGGAGCAACAGTTACTTTTTACTAGCATGGCTGGATAGTCCCTAACGGAGAAACACCCTGACATTAAAATGGCCACATTATCAATCGATCATTTATTGTCAGAACACAAAGTGTAACAACGTCATCAGTTAAAGGATAACAACAATCCCTGCTAGCCTATAATTATTAACTATAAATACATTTTAAAAAATTCATCAACCCTTTAAATTTATGTCTTTACTATATTCAAGAGTCAAGTTTTTGTCATTTTACAAGACATTGTCAAAACAGTGAATATTTTATTGAATAGGCCTAGGCCTAATTTAAAATTACAATTTAGTGATCCAGATGTAAAATTAACCTAAAATTTATAAAATACAGTGATTACAAAGGACTAGAAACAGGTTAAAAGTTAGCCCATACATCAAAGTACTCACTTACACTATACATGTATTTTTCAGTTAACCATAACTTAATAGTGGTTTTATACCTGTTTAGGGACATTCCTTTGACTTCACTAGGTAATACATTGAATAACTTAATGCCGTGATATACAAAGCTGTTTTGAGTGCTAGAATAAACACATCTTTTTGTAACAATATTTAACCTATTCCTTGTTTCATAGCCATGAATATAAGCTAAATGTTGAAAAGCGTGGAGGTTTTCTTTAATGTACATTAGTGTAGAAAAACAGAGATGGGAGAGAAAGAATGTATAATTTGATAAAATATCATCTACAGTGGGTCAAATTGGGAAAAAAACACCCTGAGTGACACATAAATTAAAAAAGTAGTGAGGACTCAAAAATAAAAACAGAAGCAATTTTTAGCCCATAGACATCCAGGCATGCACTTTCTCTTTGTCCATTTATGGCTTTAAAAACTGTTTACAGATCTATTACCATCACAGTTGACACTATTTACATAAAACCTATAGTATTTTTTACTACAAGGCACCTTTGTTTTAATTCACATTTGGATAGGAATTCACACTTTTAGTATATGGTACCTCTTATACGAAAAGTGTTTTAAAAACAAGTGATAGACACTTTTTAAAATATCTAAGGCTAAGGTAGAAGAACAAATGCATTGCATTGGTAGTGTACTAAATGCAACAAAACATCGTGAAAGTAAGTATTTTTGGCACCATTTCTTAACTATCGAAGTTAAGGCCAAACTTTAATTTAAAAAATTTTAGTTTTTAGGAGATCTATTGATAGGTATAATGAAAGTAATACCTTGCTATTTGAATTGTGTAGGTTTTACAAGTTTGAAATATCCTAAATTTGAACTATCAAAGAAACGGAAATGTGCTGAAAAGTGACAACTTTAACTTCATATTTTTAGGAAGAGTACTTCTTTGATAACCTTGGATAAATATTTGAGTTTGCTAAAAACATTGAACTTGGTAACAGTAAAAAAAAAGCTGAAACCTTACAACTTTGTACATTCTGAACGACCCTGTATGCAAGAAGTAACATACATTGAAACTTTTTTTCTCTCAGAAGTATTAGTGAATAAAGGACATCTCATAGATAGTTTTGTTTATGACTGAAACATTATATATGTAAGTTAATTTTCTGAATATGTTTATTTTATCTTTAAATCATCTACCCTGATTTGGAATTTTAAATAACTATATTCGACCCATGCATTGGCTCTCAATGTACAATTATTGACTAATCTTATTTTGATTGGTGTTGGCACTGAAATTTTAATAGCAATGACAGCAGTATGATAACCACTCAGCTAAGAAAGAAACCGAAGTGGTTGAATAATTTGCAATATTTTATCAATTTTAATCGCAGTTCACTTCTATTATAAATTAAATGTACTAAACTTGAAAGATTAATGAAGGTGTATCCTACTGTTTCAGATTTTCTAATAACAATTCACATCTACGAAAAATGTGAAACTCTTACACCGGGAGATCTAACAGACTTGCGCTCAGCTCTGGTGAACAATGTAACTCTCTCTTGCATCTCTGTGCGCAACCAACTCCACAAGTTTCTGCTTCACAACTCAAATGTTCTCAATGATTGCATGATGCGATTTGTGAAACACCAGGAAGACAGGAATCACATCATAGATAATGATGTAATATTTCATTTATGTTATTACCAGGTTTCTTGTATTTCTCTTTTTGCAGGTCTTTGTCCAACATATTAAGAGATATATTAGATATGTTAGTAAACTAAACAGTGTATTAATCTAAAAATACAGTATATATACAAGCTGGCTTTTGAATTTCTTGGAAAACAAGTAAGAATATTAACCATGTGCATGTTCACAATAACTTTATTTGCACTAGTACTGTATAGCCTAATACGTGAATTTTCTATTTATTTTGAAATAAAAATTATGATTTATTTTGAAATAAAAATTGTGATTTATTTTGAAATAAAAATTATGATTTATTTTGAAATAAAAATTATGATTTATTTTGAAATGAAAATTATGATTTATTTTGAAATAAAAACGATGCTCTAGTTCAGACTCTTCTTTCTGTGTACTATTTGCAATAGAACATAGACCATAAATATACCGTTAAACTAAGTGTTATGTATAAGACTCATTTTGGAAAACCCATGATTATTATTTTAGGATACTAAAAATTGTATCAAAAATCTAAAAAATCCTATTATAAAACAATCCAATAGTCATATTTTTGCAGTGACATGTTTTGAAGGCTCTTTATGCCTTCATTATTGGACCTATGTAGCTATGGTGGTTTAATGGCTTTATCATTAAATTAAAGTGTATTACACAACACAGACACAAGTAAATAAATAAATATCACTTTACACATTCTACACAAAACATGATTGAACATGATACTACTTGCAGGAAGCTGTGGCGCAGCAATGACAGGTGGACGACTGGAGTTATTACCATTGTAACTTTTGAACGCAGCATAAATTTCATACTGTACTTAGTATGAAATAGAAGAAGTAGTCTACTTCACTCATGTTGTGATTTTCATCCAGCAGATGTTGGGTGAAAATAGACATTTTGGGGCAATTTTCCTTGTGTATTTGTTTGAAGAAGAAATAAGCCATCCACCACCATGGCTGCAAAGGTCTGACGATGAAGGAAACTCTTTTGAAACATGTCACCTTTAAAACACTTAACTATTGGATTGTTTGACAAGATATAAACCTAATTTCCTTTCTAAATTTTACATCACTTTTCTGTAATTTTGTGTGTATAGCATCATTAAAGGTAAAAACAGGTTGTATTTATAAAAATACAACATCAATTGTTTCAATAGGAAATATTTTGTTTACCTCATAAAGATTACATTAAAACGTAATTATACCACTAAAAAGGACGGTAAGGACTATAAACAGTAAGGTTTTTAAAATTCATCATAAGAGGGTTACAAGGAGGTACCCAAAAGAAACCAGAATTATTTTTTTAAAAGCTATACATTTTCAAATTTTTTACAAATAAACCTTATCTGTTTCAAAATACTCTCCATTACAACTAATATGTTTGTCCCACTGGTATTTCCACTGTTCAAAACATTTTTTGTACTCATCTCTAGAAATGGCTGACAGCTTATCCCTCGTTTTTTTATTCTTGACCTCTTTGATGTTGCCATATTGGTGTCCTTTCATACCCTTGTTCGTGTGTGGAAATAAGAAAAAGGTCACTCGGTACCAAGTCATGCGAGCAAGATGTGTGTGGCCACAGAACCATGCCATTGTTAGCCAAAAACTGTCTAATAGAGATGGCTGTGTAAGCAGGTACCTTGTCGTGGTGAAAGAACCAGTCTCCTGTCTCCCACAAATCGGGTCTTTTTTGACTAACACTGTTGCGCAGTCTTCTTAAAATATCCAAATAAAGTTTGATTGGTGGTCTAACCTGGGGGAACAAACTCTGAATGAACTATGCCCTTGGCATCAAAAAAGCAACTCAGCATTGTTTTGGTGTTTGATTTGACTTTACGACATTTGTTTTGGATGGGGTGACGATGACGTCTTCCATTAGCTTGACTGTTGCTTTGTTTCTGGGTCGTAACCATAGCACTATGACTCGTCACCAGTAATGATCTGTGACACAAAATCTGGATCAGTTTCAAGCTGTTATTTTAAAACAACATGTTTCAACTCAATGTTCTTTTTAATTGTCAGTCAGAATCTAAGGAACAAACTTGGCAGCAACCCTTTTCATTCCCAAATCTTCCATTAAAATTCACTGAGCTCCAATATAACCAACTAATCTCTTAATCTGTCGACGGTCTCTAAGCACAAGCTGTTGAATTTTTTCAATATTTTCATCGATTTGGGCAGTTGACGGACGTCCAGAACGAGGTTTGTTACCAACCGACATGTCACCATTTCTAAATCAAACAAACCACTCATATACTTAAGTTTTCTCCATAGCGTCATCTTGGTAAGTTTTTTTCAAGATTAAAACAGTTTCAGCAGTATTTATTAGAAAAAAATTTCACAGCTGCACATTGTTCACTTAAACTTGCTATCATAAAAAACAAAACAAGAACAAAACAGCACTAACTAAAACAATCACTGCAGAGGATTAGAACAAGCCAGATTGACAATACATTCGGCAATGAACTGGCTATGAGTTGTGCTATACATGCCTAGCAGCAGAAATGCGTTCCATACAAGATCTCCCCACGGCAGTGCTGTCCTGGTTTGTTTGGTACCCCCTCATATGGTCACTCAACTATATTCTGTCAACAAATAAAATTAATCAGCTTCCTTTCTTGTGTGGTCAAGAAGCCTTCATGACAACTCTAATGTTAATCATAAAGAATTCATAGGCTTCATTAATTTTAAAATACAAATAAAAAAATATTTTGTAGAACATTTTTAAATAAATTAGTGTTGTTTTTTTGGGCTTCAAAATAAGGAAGCTTGCTAGTTATATTAGCTTGCCACTCAGTAAAACTGAAGAAATGTTACTGTATTTTAGATCCTGTTTCTGTTTGAAGAAAGTGATGTGAATATAGCAGAGGCAGTAGATGTTCCGAAATCTCTTGGAGATATTTTTGAAGCTTTGATTGGAGCAATCTACTTGGATTCCGGTAAAAACCTTGATGTTACTTGGAAAGTTGTTTACAACCTCATGAAGGATGAAATAGGTAAGACTTTCCTAGTGATGTAAAAATATAAGCATTTAGGTAGGTTATAACCAAAATAACAACCTCTGAATCTTCAAGATTCAAAAAGTCTTAATTCGTGAAATGCACATCATGTACAAGAATAGTGTCAAGTAATATTACTTTCATAATAAGAATACTGTAAAATAAAAACACAAATTTGCCGTTAAAATACCATTAAATTAATTATATAAAGATAGCAATAAATTATATATATATATATATATATATATATATTATATAATATATAAAAAGGACACACCTTGATGTTGGCGTATCTGGTATTTTGTATTAGGTTATATATACAAAATAGTTACCTCCCAATTTACCTTCTTTCCAAAAATTCTTCAAAAGAATAAAGTGCTAGTTTCAGCAGGTCAAAAAGATTATTGTGTTTGAAAAACCTTAGATAGATTACTTAATAAACAAACCATTATAGATTATAAATAATAGTTTGCTTGCAATTAGTATTTTCTATATTTACATTCATGAATTATATTTTTGCTGCGTCTATGCAGGATCTTATTTTCTCGGTTGTAATAAAACAGATGGTTATGAATGTATTTTTAACTCGTAATATGTGTTGCTATATAATAACAAAAATTTATTCTAGTTTTTGAAAATGTATAACTATATATTCTTTATTTCACGAATAAATAATTTTTAGTACATAAACTACAGGTAAACTGGACCTAGTATGAAAATACATTATATGCAAAAATAGAAATATAAATTTTTAAATGTTTAAAACAGTTTTATTAGTACTACAGAGTTCCATTATATACTATAATTTAGCTAAATACATGGTCTACAAAGAGCATATAATGACTTGATGATTACTGATGGCGAGAGAAAAGAAGAGACCTGGATTCTGGCCTATCTGAAATTTGCAGGCGTTACTACTAGTATGTTGCCGCGCCTTGTTTCGTAATTCCATTAGTGTTTCACTGTTCCATTGCTAGGATAAACAATTCGCAGGGTTGGCTGTGGGGCGAAGCGCCTGAAATTACCGCGCGGCAACACACTAGTACACAGCTGTGCGCCGGTACGGGCCAGGTCTCTTCTTTACTCTCGCCAACAGTATCTTGTAGTGTTAGCTTAGGATTACTGTGAAGTTCGACGAAGTTCTCAGGTGTTCAAGGCCCTTGACAGGAGTAATGGAAAGATGATAAAGTTGAATAGTCAAAATTTTTTATTTATCTCTCCAATGGTTTATTGCCATAGCGTCTGCAGCATTAGCGTAAGCACGTTGGTTCAGTGCCGATGCATCATCAACTGTTTGTAATCACTATTTCATGTGTTCATCACTAAACATGTTGTATTGGCTATCGTTGAAAACTGCTAATTTCGCTCTTCATTCAGTGAGCATTCCATATTCCTGATGTTGACCAGACAAAAAGAATTATAATAAAAATCTTGCCAGCTAATTATTTGTTTACATTGTGTTCAAATTCATGTCAACTTGTTGTGGTTATTATTGCGGTCTTATATAGTTATGGTGATTGAATATGAATAATTTACGTACAAGTGAGATTAACAGAGGTAGATGATCAACTAACTGATTCAAGTGATGATGGAAGTGATATTGGAGCCGAAGATGTAACTTTGATTTGATAGTGCGTTCTGATTGTAAACTTACAATTAGGAAGATGGCTGATGAACTTAATTTAAGTTTCTATACAGTTCAGTCAATTTTAACTGAAGATCTGAACATGCGACAAGTGTCTGCAAAATTCGTTCCAAAAGTGTTTTCAAGTGACCAGAGATAACACCGACTTGAAGTGTGCCAAGAACTGATTAATCAGACTACAAATGACCCAGATTTATTAAATAGACTAATTACAGGTGACGAAATGCGGGTATATGGATATGATCCTGAAACCAAACTGCAGTTTTCACATTGGAAGACTCCCAAGTTCACCACATCCGAAAGAAGCATGGCAAAGTCAATGAAAGATGAAGACAATTATGGTGATCTTTTTCGATTCTACCGGCATTGTGAATCAAGAATTTATACCTGGAGGACAGACAATTAACCAGGAATACTACAAATGTGTCCTCCAGCATTTGCGTGAAAAGGTGCAGAAGAAAAGGCTTGCATTGTGGAAAGATAGGAGTTGGGTGTTACACCATGACAATGCTCAGATCATCGTGCCTTCTCCATAGTTGAATTTTTGACCAAATTCAAAATTCCTGTGCTTTCACAACCACTAAATTCTCCTGATTTGGCCCCTGAGGAATTTTAATTTCTCTATATTGTTATGAATTTTTCATCTTCCAAACTTAAATAATTTACTTGATACAAATATTAGTTTACTTAGGTTAAGTAAATTTAATACCGTACTGATACCATTCTATTTTGCGCATCGAAGCTTATCTATTTGTGAACAACAGCTGATCGGTAGTAAGCGAATTGTTGATTATTAAAAAGTGATTGATTGAAAGTGAGTTGATTATTAAAAGTTGATTATTAAAAATTTTATCATACCCTGTGTATGAAAATTCTGAATCAGTAACAACATGTGTGGCGTTGTAAATAATATTTAGCTTTAGTTCACATTTCCTATATCTACTTTCATGCATTGCTACATGTCTGCTGCATGGACATCAGCCACTGGACAAAATTTATTAATTTTGTTTTACCTTGTAAAAACATAGCTAAGAGCCAAGGATTATTACTAGTTGATAGGGAAATCAGCAGGCTTACCTTGAAAACTACTTTCTAGTATCCACTTAGTTAGAGGTAGTTTGACATTTTTTAAGATCATTCTCAGTATAATTAATATAGGCCCATATTGTTTAGGTCAAAGGCATATTTTCTTTTTTAATATATAAAAATAAAGTACAAGATATTGACTAAGTTTACAAAATAGCAATTTCACTGAACTTCTATCTACTGCTGCCCGCTACATCACGATGAAAGATCGTGCAAAGTGAGAAATGTGTAGCGCTAATCTCCATTAAGGCCACTCAGTGGCTTTTGTTATGTACGATTCAAAACCATAAGAATGTCAAACGTACATTTGTAATGACAAGAACTCAGCTTTTGTCATCTATGAAAATGTGCAATAATCTTTGTGATTGACAAGACTTTTTCCAAGGTGTTGTGACTTTTTTTGTTAAATAACGTTTTTTAATATTTATGATTTTGAGAATTTTGTTTTTGATGGATGACAAAATTACCAACTGACCAACTTAATGAAATAACTTCCCACACAGCTCGTGTTACCAATTGACCTTTGGGATATCAAAAACTTTGTTCTTGATTGGCGTTGAAAATGCTCATTGATCAACAGTAAAATCAGTTCCCACATAGCTCTTGTTACAACTTATAAAATATAAAAATTTAATTCTTGACTGATGTGTTGAGTTCACTAACGAAATAAACTCTTAGTGGATACACTCTCGGATGATGATTCGTTACCTACTTAAGTGAAACCAAGGAATAAATAATCACTATTACTCATTTATAAAAAAATCTTATTTAAATAAATTGTACAAGAAACGAGTTTGAACTACCATATTAGTTTAGAGCTACATATGTTTCTATACTAATTTTCCAAAGAATGAATCTTAGTAGGAAGAATAATAGGAGAGTGAGTTACTAAAAGAATTACATTATTAGTCTGGTATAATAACTCTAAAGTTGAGTGTCACCACAGGTGTTGAAAATGCTCACTGACTAACAAATTAGACCAGTTCTCACAGCTAAGTGACAAGTGGACCTAAAAGCAATATTTTTGTTAAATAGATGATTTATTTGTGTGGTTTTTAGTACCAAGCTCTTCTATTCATGTACTATTAAATCTAATTATATATACTCTATTGACTTGTTATGTCATTACTGTAAATGGTATTTATGACAATGAATAATGTGATATTTTTATTAATTCATAACTTGCAATATTTAAATTTAATGTAAATGAATATATGTTACTAATTTCAGACAAATTTCACAAAGATGTTCCTAAGAACCATGTGAGAATGCTCTATGAGTCAGAATGTGGACCAAACTTCAAGTGAGTATTTTATTAATTAATAACCAGATGGTCATATTTTAACACCTAAAACCAGTTAATATCTGTATTGCTGAGAAGTATCATTGTAATTTAGTATGAAGATTATGTCGTAAAATGTCTTTGAACCACAATTGAGGAGGTTCAATGGTAAAAGGGCTGATAACCAGAAACCATACTTTTGGGAAACAGGCAAACAATAATTGACTTGATTGTACTTTTTTACACATAAGAGTTATGGCTTCAAAACGTTCAAACAAAATAAAGTTCAGAATCTCTACTTTTATATTACAAAAAGAAATATTTTGTTGTTAGCATTTGAAATATAAATTATTATTAAAAAAAAACATTCATATACCCTTTTTCCTAAGATGGCAGTCAGCCATGTTTTTATACACCCTTTTTACAAAGAAAAGCCCTTATTCCAAAGATTTACAGCTCCAAGTATAACAAAACGGTTATTAATGTTATCATTAATGATCTCTAACCCAATGGGGACTGCATAATAAAAGGCTAGACTATAATTTTTCATCCAAATTATTTGTAGAATGTTTTTATCTTGTTTTTATGCCTGTTTAGTATCTTAGGTCTATTTACCTGCATGCACTAAGGAAATGTTTATGGTTAACAATTAATTTAAACACAATTTTATAATAACTATTATATTTATTGCAATGAAAATTCTTACATTAGGAGGTCAATTTCTTAGCTTTAGTTTATTTCCTCATCAGCCACAATTGATTGTCCACAATAGCAGCTGTCTCTTCTACTTCTGTGAGAGAAACAGTTCCATTATGAGACTCTTGGAAAACGTTCTCAAACCATTTTACGTCAGTCTCATTAAGAAATCTAAATAAATTTTGAATGTCCTTTTCCTTAACAGAATTAATTTTAACTTTATCAGCTGGTAGAAGAGTTTCGTAATCAAACCTCACGTTTCTTGAAGTACTGAAAAGGGCAATAATCCCCAAAATATGAAGTTGACACCAGAACTCCTCCCAAAGGTGGGTATCGAAGACGACAATATGACGCAATTTTAAAAGCCGTTCTCTTGGATGTTATTGGCTTCTGAGAAACATTCTGAAATCCTGTAGCCCAATTTTTAACAAAGGGGCACCATTTTTCAAGATTTCCCAAGCGAAGTTGCTAACCAGCTGCAGAATGTTACCATCATTTTATTCCTATTTTGTCCACTTGTGCTGTCTGACAAAAGATAGATCTCATCACATCTGATACTTTCAACCTTTTCCTTAATAAAATCATACAGGAATGAGCATACACATTCTGGATTTTTCCTTGCTTCGGTCTCTAAATAATAATACAAATCACTGCTGCTATCATTATGACAGTGCACATTAAATAAATATACCCAAAGAAGACGTCTGTAAAACTATGCCGTTTCATTTGTTTTTGGTAAAGGTAAATTTTGAGCATAATCAAACTCCAAAAACAAAATCTTTTGGTCAATATCTACACATTTTTTTAACAAATCATCTTTCATTATCTTAAAGGCTTTAAATTTTCTGCAATGTAATTCATAAGGTACTTTGCATTTATCGTTAGGATTGCTCTTAAGTTTCACTACACATTCCGAACAATAGTTCGAGGGACTCGAAAACCATAGTTCATTTTGTGCAGAAAGAAGTGATGATCAGTTTTATAATGAAGTTTAAGAGCTTTACCAGTTTTTTCTTTGTAGAAATCAGCGAAATTGTTTTACAAAACTGTTGTATTTAGGTTAGAGTTTTCAAATTAATGTTTCTTTATTTTGTTCCGATAGTAATGAGACTCACGGCTAGGGAACATCGACAGATGTGTTTTTGC
This sequence comes from Homalodisca vitripennis, assembly GCF_021130785.1. Classification (NCBI taxonomy): domain Eukaryota; kingdom Metazoa; phylum Arthropoda; class Insecta; order Hemiptera; family Cicadellidae; genus Homalodisca; species Homalodisca vitripennis. The sequence continues at coordinate 175,077,481 of NC_060210.1, forward strand.
AAGATCCCAGATTTCATCATCAATTTTGTGAGGTCGATTACTATGAGTCCTACGCTTCTCAATAAAAGTATCACCAGATAATACTTTTTTTTAATAATTCTAAGTCGTTTTTCAGAAAGGCATGCTTTTTTGCCTCTTTAATTTTACACCTGTACATTTTTCAATATTGGTATTCATTTTTGTACCATCCAATATTAGTTTCTTTTGAAAAATGGTAGAGAATATATAATCTATCTTTGATTCTTTGAAGCTCAGAATTGTACCAATGACACTTCCTATGTACCTTTTTATTTGTTGTTGTTTTATTTTCACAATGCTTACAAAGCATACATCAAAATAATATTTTAGAATATGTACAAATGTACCAAAGCCAACATTATCATCGTCTATCATAAACACTTACTTCCAATTTTCTTTCAATAAATAATATTTAAATTCTCTAATGCCTGCTTCAGTTATTTTAGTTATAGTTTTAAAATTCTCATTACAAAAATTACTTTCAAGATTACTGGTCGTTACCACTTCCTTGTGTACGCAGGACCAATGTGCCAAGTTGCATCTAATAGGTAGGTCTATTAAAACCACATTAGTGTCCTTTGTTTCATTAAGGGCTTTATGTAAAATATCAAAAAAATTGTCCGCTTCATTTTTTGCCACATCATTACTTTCGCAAACCACTACTAAAGTGTCACTTTTACTAAGGTTATCTTCTTTTACATTCATTACTTTAAGTACATCTTCAGTAAGTCCACCAGGTCTTAAAAAGCCCACTGCCTCATGTGTTCCCTGCACTGCTTTCAAATGCCATGCTAAATCATGACCATGGCTATCAGCGCAGATGAGTAAATTTCTTTCAGTAGATTTAGCAACAGAATGAGCAGTGTTAATTTTTTCTTCTACTTCGTCAGCCGAATCCTCATCAACACTGTCGTTACCATCCTCAAGTACTTTATAGCAATTATTTGTATCAACATCTTCATGCACTATTTGATGTTTCAGAAGGCTATGTGTTTGAATTTTTCCTTTTTTACTTTGGAAATTTGGTGTAGGGAGTACTGGGCTTAACTGTTGTTTATCCTTCTTGCAGTAATAGCCAGACAGGTTTCTTAATTACTGAATTGAGTTTGTTAATTTTGTTCTAACATTATTATAGTTTCATCTTTTTTTAAGACTAAAGTTTCAAATTGTACCTTATGCATTTTCAATTCTCGTATCTCCTCATTTGCTTGATTGAGATCATCATTTAGAGATTTTATAATTCCATTTTGAGTTTCAAGCTCTTGGCTTATCTCAGCATTTAATTCTTTATTTTCTTGATCTATTCCCAAAGTAACATCGTAATACATGCAGGAATCACATGTCCATTTTACGTTGCTTTTATATATTCCTTTTAATTCATCATTGATCAGTGAGGTACACTGTGAGTGATACCACTTACAGCATTTCCCTTTGCATAAAATTGCTTTATATTTTCCAACATTTATAGTACACTTTGGACATGGAAACTGTTTCTTATTCCTCATTATGATCAGTACAATTAATAGTTTTTTTTATCAGTATAACCACACTATAGTGAAATTCCCTATAGTGTTTGCAAAGTAGACAATATGATAATACTAATCTTTTTATGTATTTTATTTATTTTTATGGCTAGAAGAGACAAAAAAGTAATCCTTATAATTTATTTGTTGTAATTAACTTAAAACATAAATAATATGTTTATAAACTGAAAAATAAGTTAAGTTATATCTAAAACCTGTCTTAATATTCAATAAAGTTTAATCAATCATTCAATACTATTGGGTACACAGTTGAAGATATAATTGGGCTATAGTAGCTGACCTTGAGCTGTTCTTCCAGCTCTATTCAAGTGTCCAGTCCGCTAAGTCAACAATAAGACAAACTGCAACAATAGAGTTACTACTGTCAGACAGCTTGAGTAAACTGGTTACTGCTAATGCCAGATGCGTGTCTCTTTCCTATTAAACAATAATTCTCATTAAAAGAGAAAACAGTTTTACAATGTCCACTTTGTGTTTATTGTGCCAAATTATGTGATTAAGCACTCAGATTAATAATGTTTTATTCAAAAGTTTGGCCCTGAGAAGGACCGTTTGTTTGGTCTTCGATAGCTGCCATAACTGGGAGATCACAAGAGTGACGGTCCAGCTACCAAAAATTGCTGTTCGTTTAGCGTTACCCAGGGAGCACGTGTAGCAAGCTACGGACGCGAACAACTTCACCCCCCGTAGAGGATGGGTCTCTAAACTGGCTCAGTAATTTGGATTTAGCTTTGTGACAGGAGATTTTAATATTATTTTTAATTTATGACTCAAGAACTTTGTTCTTACGTACTTTTTAATAATTGTAATTTTTAATTTATTTATTTATGGATAGCTGCCTTTGTCCCCATACGATATATATATATATATATATATATATATATATATATATATATATATATATTCAAAAGTTCAATTTTATTATTGTTTCAATAAATATATAATTGTAACAAAAAAAAAACAAAATGAAAGTCGCAGCTTGATCCACTATCAAGGTAAATCCCCCAACAACTTCAGGTTTAACTTCTTCGCTTCAAACTATAATAAGACTCTTTGTAATGTATGATTTTAATCTTGAATAAGTTTATCTAGACTTTTATTATAATTTATAAGTGTCATATCATCTGCATACAATACTGATGAACAAGGCATATATTAGGTGCAAAATCATTCACTATAATTACAAATAGAAAGGTCCAAGAACAGATCCCTGTGGCACACCAATTATAGTCTTTTCTGTATCAGACTCATATATGTGCTGGACAACCATTGTTTCCTATTATTTCTTCAGATATGGTGTGAGCAGTTTAAGTTCATTGTATCTGACTATGAGCAAAATATTGTTTTAAATAGTAACTCTTTAACAGTGCGCATATACAGTCAAATGCCTTTGTCAAATCAATCAGTATTACAGATGATGTAATTTTGTTTTCAAATTTCATCAAAACTGTTTTGACAATATTTTCAACTCCTTATACAGTATTTCTGCCTGGTAAAAAACCAAATTGCTCCTCACAGAAAATACCATTTTTGTAAAAAGAAATATTAAGTTAAATTCTAATACATGATTCTATGATTTTACTAAACATTTGTACAAGAGATATTGATCTGTAGGTAGATGTGCTGAATCCTTTTTTTATAAATTGGCGTTACTCTTTTAACCTTCATTGCTGTGGGGTAAATACATTGCTTTAAAGTTATGAAACAAATGCTACGATAGATTATATTATGTATATATTGATATTTAAAAAGGTTAATATCCTGCAGCCAGACCCTAATGGTAACCTTTATTAAACAACCTTGCATTCAGATATGAAAACAAATTCTTTTACGTGATATTTCTTTGAATGCTTGGGGAGAGATGTCACTACTTGTATTATATTCCTTTAAGTACAATGGTTTCTTTACTGGAGACATAAGTAGTAGGAACCTCAAAAATTGCTGGATGATTTTTCTGGTTCACAGCAGTATTTTATTTTTTAAATATCTCCTATTTTATCATAACTTTTACTGTATAAATACATTTTGACTATAAATACTTCTTTGCCAGTATGTAGTGCCAAAGAGGAGTATGTATTTCCATAGTGGAGTGAGTAAACAGGTGGAAACATCTATTCCTCCATGAACTATTACACCGTCTAGTGTTTATAATAACTACATCAAAGTATACTTTTTTTACTTTGATTAAAAATAGTTATTTTGTTATGGAATTGTCTCTAACTCTTGATTACAATTTATGTGGCTTAGTAAGTAATAATGTTTAAGAATAACACAAATTAGAGCTGTACTAATTGCTCTAATAATTCAAACAAAAATAATAGTTTACACTATTTAAATGGAAGGTATAATGTATGTCATAAACAAAAATAATATGTCTTAACAATATCTTCTTCTTTAATAAAAATGGAATATAACTTTTAAAATGATGTGTTGTATTTGTATTGTCTAGATCGTCCATTCAAACAGACAGTGCTGTGATGGTAACTGTGGAGATCAGCCACAAGGGTGTCATTAAAACTTTTAATGGATTTGGAGACAACAAGCGTCAGGCAAAGAGAGCGGCAGCAAAGCATGCGCTGAGAGCCATTCGCACTCCTTCCAACTAACTATTGATTTATTTGCTTAAACCATTCACCAAAAGTGCTTTTGTTCGTAATAAGATATAATGTATACTATTTAGTATATTAAGATAGGGTACAATAATTAATTATATCTATTTATTTATCCAATTTAAAAATTATTGAAGTTGGTTTATCAAGTGCTTTTGTTAATGGTATGACTTGCATGTATACTATATAATATATTTAGATAATGTTATAATTTTCTATTTGTTGTATTTGTGCAACATAAATTTAAAGTTTACCTTCTAACCAGTTTTTTATTTACCCTTTGTCTTTATTAATACTATTACATAAAGAATATATTCTCTTTATAATAAGTCGTATTATAATATCTATTGTGAAATGCAAATTTTAGACACAAAACATTGTAAACTCTTTCATAAAAATGTTGACACAATAGGTAATAAAATTGATAGATGGAATCAAAAGCACAACGTAGATCAAAGTCTTAAGTTGTACTGACAGAGCAGAATTCAATGTAACTACTCTGAAATATGTTTGCGTAGTAAATTTTTTGCAGTGAAAATATCAGAAAAGCAGTCTATCTATTTACAAAAAGAAAAGTATAACTAATGAGATTGAATCTTTTGAGATAAGCAGTCATTGTGATCAGCTGTGTGGTGATGGTGACCCTTGATAATAGAAAACATCTCTGTGTTATTGGCATCTACCGACCCCTAAACACGTCTCATGAAATCTCTCTGCCCCATTTCGCTGGTGTACTTGAAAAAATACCCATAAATCACAGCAGAATCTGAATTTCAGAGTGCCCTCCAGTGAAAGTTGTGTTATAAGTGGTAATTATTCTACAAACTACTAAACTACAAACCTTAATAGGAACAACCGTAATTCCACTCATTAATTAAACTCCACTAATAAACTGACATTTTCTCCATGAACATTAAAACTAACCTTCTACACAACAAAAGCATAAAAACATCATTTTTACTAAGTACTTTTAAACCCAGCTGGGATAACTTGTGGCTGGTTTATACCTTCCAGTTGAACCTACATTGGACACAGCAAAAGCCGATGTCACTTAAATCTGAGCAACCTTGTGGATGTCCAGGAGCGGCACATCACTAATCACAAATGTCGAGATTTTGGGGTGTAAGGGTAATTTGATAGGTCTAGTCTACTGAGAGATAACTGTTGGAAGTTGGTGGAGTTCGTTCCTTAAGTTTTTGCTAGCCTCAACATAAGGGTGTGCCACATCCTGCCTGCTTTGACTGGTTCTAGCCTCCCCTTTCGAGGGGACATTAGTACCCTAAATCTTTATCCTCATGGATCTCGATAGGAGGCGACCCCTATCCCCAACCTTACCCATCCAGAATATCTTGTCACTTTGGAAGCAGCAAAAAGGTCCTTATAGGACTAGGTGCAATTTCTAAACTTCTTGTTCTAAGAAAACAAAAAGAAAAAGTACTTTTTAGATTTCACTGACTAAAGAAAATAATTAAGAAAACCCCATAGTTGAATCTAAAAGTGTCTTAGATGTATTAAATCTGAAAAGTCATTGATTTGTAATCTGAATTATATGAAAGTTATGTCCAAATAATTGACCAACTCACAAGTGTTATGGGCCTCCAACTAATCACCACATGTGACAGTTGCAAGTGTGTCAACTTGGACTGGTGGTGTCTTGTCTAGTTTCAACATATAGGCTGATAGAATGATAACCCCACTCTGGCTACAAGTATTAAACAACTCGAAAAAAAATCTTCCCAAGTAAAACTGCTAGCAAACAACACATTTTTGTTGTTGCCACTTCTTGTAGAGTGGCCTGATTTCAATTCTTTAAGTGTATTTTTATTCACTAACCAAGGCCTTAAAAAGGATATGTTAAAAGACTGTAAGTGCTACTTGAACATTTTTAGCTACCCTATTTTCCTCTAAAAATCAAAAGTTAAAAAACTATCATTATTAGTGTAGACCTTTGTAGCTAGTAAGAGTGCCGCAAACAGATTTCACACATCCAAAATAAAAATAAATTAATACTGAACCAGTTTTTGCTGCTCAGTTTTCAGCCGATCTAATATCAATGCAATGAATAATGCTCACCAGTAATGGTTTTACCATTTTCTAACTGGAACTGTTAAATGACTCCACTCTAAATTGAAGCCATAGATTTCATGATTAACTTCATCCTAGACTTTCCAGAAATGAATCAGAAAAAAATTCAGAACTACTGGTTTGGAAATTCCCCCTCAGCTAGCAAACATTTCAATACAGATTAATGATACAATAGATAACAAAATTTTAACTAAGAAAGATAATTCCCCGGAAGTTATCCAACAGATAGTTAACAACATGATCAACTTAACCTATAGACAGAATCAGGGTCTATAACAGGGGAAGGTATAGGAGCTGCAATTTTTATACCACAAGTGAATGTGGAGAAGAAATATAAATTTTCACCAAATGCATCGATTTATACAGCTGAGCTTTTTGCTCGTACATGTGCTCTCAGCTTATGAATAACCTCACCAACTGTGTGACATATTAATCTGCATCGATTCTCTTTCTGCCATCAAATCACTACAAAGTACATGTGATGGCATAATAGAAGATAACATGTCCCTAGAAATAATAAAAAACTGTGTAGACTCCAAGAACACAATCACCTTTCACTATGACACCCAGCCATGTGGGTTTGAAATAGTGGTGGGAATAACTGAATGAAAATAACTGGTTAGTTCGGTTATTTTATTTTAACCGATTAGTCGGTTATTTTTGCTGCATCCAGTTAAATTAGTCTATAGACTAATTTTTCTATAAGTTAACTGATTGTGCAGACTTAGTCTGTACTTGAATTAGTCGGTGATTCTGATCGGTTATTTTAAATTAGTCTTTAGATAAGTTTTTCTACCGACTAATTTTTCTATAAGTTAACTGGTTGTGAAGACTTAGTCTATATTTGAATTAATCGTTGATTCTGATCGGTTATTTTAAATTAGTCTTTAGATAAGTTTTTCTACCGACTAATTTTTCTATAAGTTAACTGGTTGTGAAGACTTAGTCTATATTTGAATTAGTCGTTGATTCTGATCGGTTATTTTAAATTAGTCTTTAGATAAGTTTTTCTACCGACTAATTTTTCTATAAGTTAACTGATTGTGCAGACTTAGTCTGTACTTGAATTAGTCGGTGATTCTGATCGGTTATTTTAAATTAGTCTTTAGATAAGTTTTTCTACCGACTAATTTTTCTATAAGTTAACTGGTTGTGAAGACAGTCTATATTTGAATTAATCGTTGATTCTGATCGGTTATTTTAAATTAGTCTTTAGATAAGTTTTTCTACCGACTAATTTTTCTATAAGTTAACTGGTTGGGAAGACTTAGTCTATATTTGAATTAATCGTTGATTCTGATCGGTTATTTTAATTTAGTCTTTAGATTAGTTTTTCTACCGACTAATTTTTCTATAAGTTAACTGGTTGTGAAGACTTAGTCTATATTTGAATTAATCGTTGATTCTGATCGGTTATTTTAATTTAGTCTTTAGATTAGTTTTTCTACCGACTAATTTTTCTATAAGTTAACTGGTTGTGAAGACTTAGTCTATATTTGAATTAATCGTTGATTCTGATCGGTTATTTTAAATTAGTCTTTAGATTAGTTTTTCTACCGAATAATTTTCTGTACGTTAACTGGTTGTGCAGACAGTCTATACTTGAATTGATCGTTTATTATAATAAGTTATTTTTATTACTGAAATATCGTTCTTTAGCGATTAACTTTCGGTTAACTTTGGTGATTCGTAATTAAAATAAATTATAATTTTACAATTTGAACGGTAATTATCTTGTAGTGTTATAGATGATATATGATAATATAACATTTTAAAATGTTATGACTATAACGTATGCACAGAAAAAAGTAATAATACAATTACAGAATTTCGTTTTCAATTACGGTTCTGCCAGTGCGGGTTTGCTTGGAATTTTTTGATTGTATATTCAGGTCCGAACTCAGACCGGGTTTTCGTACAATTTCTTCCGGAGCCAGTCACACGTCTATATGAAGGGACTGTGTCTGGTGGGGGGACACGACGGGGCCCGACCGAATATCTTTACCAGGGCTCGCCAAAGCTAAGTACGGCCGTGAGTAAATTGGCCGCTCCGCGTACCTGTCTCAACAGGAATGGTTCATTCCCCCACCACCCCATCCCTTTGACTCTCCATATCTATCAAAGAATATAAATAATCAGTTCAGTTCGCACCTACTTATCTCCAATAGAAGATCTTCTTTTATCAAACTTTGATGTTTGATTTTTTTATATGACATAAATAAAATAATTGTGTAGGTATTATGGTTAAGGTGTTTCGTAAATAATAGTGTTTTGTTTAAATACAAAAATGAAATGCGTTATATTGAGAGTAAGTTAAGCAGAGCATTAGGCTAATTGTTTAGGTGTAATTGTTATCTGTAAATAAACTCTGAAATTGTGTACTAAAATGTGGATTGAATTTAAAAGGTAATCGGTTATTCATTCGACTAAAATAACCGATTAACGAGAAAAATAACTGACTGGTTAGTCGGTTATAAAATCCACTCGGTTATCCCATCACTAGTTTGAAATATATTGAAATGGTTTACAAGCTCGCTAAAGAGGCAGTGGTGAATGAAATATCTGTTCAAGACAGGCCCTTCCATTATGTGACCTCAAATCGTTCCAAAGAGGAAGATACTTGAAGAAAAAAAAGACTTGTTGCTAAATACAACACATATAAATAGGAGTATACAACCTATTAGTCCTTTACTGCCTTGGTACCAAGATATGAGACTTAGCAGAAGGGAAATAGTAAATACTGTATAATCAGACTAAGAATAGGACATGTCACAGTAAAACAAGACTCCATCTAATGAAACTTTATTTCACTCCTCTATGCTTAGATTGCACTGCAGGAGTGAATGAGACTGTGGATCATCGGTACTTTGGGATTATACCGACCAGACATGAATCGTTATTCGACATTTTGCTTCTACTGATTACTAGATTAGCGTAGAACAATATTTCGTCAATATAAAACAGGAATTGTCTTATCGCAAACCCCTTCCCATCCTCAGACAGAGGTCAAAGTCGAGCGGTCTAGTAGATAACGTAATTGCAGAGTCTCGCCGCCCGTTCAGCTGGTGCCTCGCTTTGTTGTACTTCCGTGTTTTAGCTCTACATTTCTCCAAACACAAAAATTCAACAAAAACAAACATTACCAAACTAAAACTAAACTCTTTATTGAAAAAACACTAAAAAATTGTTTTCATTATTGATCACATTCCGCCACCCAAAATGCGAGTGCCTCCGGCCATCAGCCCGCGCTGATGTCAAGGAAAGAAAAACATCCCTCGAGATAGTACCTATCAGTTAAATATCAAATTCTAGAGGGGCTGGTCAGAAATATAAATTGAATTGTAATGGAAAGGCAATTATGTACCGTGCAAATCATGTGATGCCGCGCGGCCTGCCGTAATCGGGATTCTCGAGAAAGATAAGATAACAGCGACAACAATACCGACCACAATACCTGGAAATGCTTGTAATTTTGTAATTAAAGAGTTGTTTTTTCGTTCTATCATGTTTATTTCTATAAATTTATATTTTTGTGTTCTTCATACTGGTCGGTATAATCCCAAAGTACCCTCATCTACTAATGAAATGTCCACAATTTGACTATGCAAGGAACTCGTGTTTCCAACAAATTAGAGGAATACCTGATAACGATACCCCAGAAAAACTAAAAAAAAAATTATCCAGTTTTGGCGCAACATTATATAAGGAAATAAGTTGATTTCTGACAACCATAAAAAGAAACATACAACCTAATCGAAGAATAATGATCGAAGGCAATCGCAGATGAAATTAATGCAAAAATGTTTTAAGTGAAAATTAACTTCATGGTGTAATTTCATGTCAGCCGTAAGGCATTTAGAAAAAAAAAGAATCTGATAGACCGTCTGCTAACTTCAGTCTGGTCTTACTGATTACGTTCGTAGATTAGACGTCGTTGACTTGCACTTAAATATTTACTAGTGAATAGGGTATAAAAAAGTTACAGAGCATTTGTATCTTTTCTTATCTTTTATCTCGGTCAATATTCTAACTTGGTTGAACTTAGTGTGATAATATTGTTGTGTTCAAGTAAGACTATTATTAATTAGGTATTATGAAGGAATGCAATGGAAGTTTGAGGCATATAATTCATTACTTTTACAAACCCTAACAACTTTTTGTTGTACTTTTCTTTTTACAAACATATAATATCTTATCAGTTTAAATCCTGCAGTTATTTGATTATATTAATATTTCCAAGAGAAACCAAGGGATTTCCAAAGTTTGAAACCATGTTTATTGTGGGTCTAACAGGAGGTATAGCTACTGGAAAAACTACAGTGAGTGAAATGTTTCAAGAATATGGCATTCCAGTTATCGATGCAGATAAAATGGCAAGACAGAGTAAGTTAATTGGCCATCACATATATTATATTGCATTTACCATTTCTACTACATTATATTTAATTAATTAATGCAGATGTACAGAGTATAACATAGGTTAACAGTCATAAGTTATTCCCTCTTTGATTATTGGCTGGTATTTTCAGCTGCATTTCCACGAGGCCCAGCAAAATAAACAATATAAATATTGGTACTAATTACATGGGCCACTTAGCAGTGTGAAACTGCCCATAGATTCCATCCATAATAGAACTAAACCTCTGCCTAACCTGGTTCATGAACTACTACTGATGTAGTTCCTGAACTACCACTAACCTAGTTATTGAACCAGTTCAATTAACAAAACTAAATTAATTTTATTATTTTAAAACAGAAAAAACAAATAAAAAGTTTATGGAATTCACTTAACAGGCATTCTATAAGTTAACTAAAAATGCCAGTTTTCATGAACAAAGTGTACTTAATTTCACAGGCCAAATGCAGAAAAACAAATGACCGTACCTAAACTACGTAGGTGAAGATTTGGTAATTGTCACATTAACGGTCGGAGCGGCAAAATACGAGTTTTGCGTTATTAACTTATTGGAATCGTCTTACAGAACAAAACAATATAAGGTTTGACGGGGTGGAAATGAGAAATAACGAAGTTCTAGAACATCCAAAATGGAACAACTGTTCAAGCTCGGAGCAATATTTCATGTTCTACATCCACATCTGGCATCACGTGACCTTTTGTGACCATGATTCAACCTCGTGATGACGTCATCGGATGCGGCGCCATCTTCGTTGTCAGGACAATCTATGACATATGAATTACGTTTTTAAGGTATGGCCATCCATAGATTAGTTTTAATAGCACAAAGCCTGTTAAATCGTTGTGGCTCCGAAAATAGGCTTGGCCTAAGAATGAGGCTTTTATTGTAGTATAGTAGACCATGTAATAAATGTATATAGAAAATTGTATCAAAATCGGTTTGTACGTTTTTGATGTACGGCCATCCATATGTTTTTCCGGTATTTGACATGTAAAATCGATATATCTCCAAAAATAGGCTTATATTGTAGTATAGTAGATCATGTAATAACATATACCGTATAGAAAGTTTTATTAAATTCGGTTTGTACATTTTTGAGGTACGGCCATCCATATGTTTTTCTGGTATTCGACATGTAAAATCGATATATCTCCAAAAATAGGTGCGGCATAAGAATGAGGCTTTTATTGTAGTATAGTAGACCATGTATTGAATGTGTATAGAAAGTTTTATCAAAATCAGCTTGTATGTTTTTGAGGTACGGGACCATCTATAGGGTTCAGCGGACCCAGTTTTTTATATCGAAATTGGCAAACGATATTACTTAATCATAACCAGCGATATAACCAATCGATACTAATTAATTATTTTTAACAATTAACTTAAATAATCTATATGAACAGCTGTAAACACTTTCAAATAATACAATTAAGGTAATATTTCAAATTTCACATAAGTAACATTGTTTATTAAAAAATGGCTGTCAATCTTAGGAATCTTCACGAAACTGCTTTAAAAGACGATAAAACATGTTTTTTATAGCTTCAACATGTTGGGTTAGTACCTAAGAATCCATTATGTGATATTTGTGGAAAGGTAACAAATGTAACTGTGAGAGGAGCAAACATAGTCGTCTTCAGATGCAAAAAAGAAGGTAATGGTGGACACAATTTTAGTAAAAACGCACTGAAGAGTAGTTTTTTTGAAGGGTCAAAGTTCGGACTGCGTAATATTGTGACTTTAATGTACTTCTTTTCCAGAAATCAGACAAATTACGATTTTTTAATTCTTGAGTGTAGTTCGGATTTACACAGTCCATCAAGAAGTACGATATCTGACTGGCTGTCGTTTTGCAGGGAAGTGTGTTTTGTTTGGATAGATGATCAGTTTAATAGTGAAGAAAAGATTGGAGGTCCTGGAGTGGTGGTGGAAATTGATTAGTGTAAAATTGGAAAATGTAAAAATAACAAAGGGAGGTTGGTAGAAGGAACCTGGATTCTAGGTTTAATAGAAACTATACCAGAAGGACAAAAACGTGGGGGTAAGTATAGGATAGAGATTTGTCCTGAAAACAAACGAGATGCTAAAACTCTCATTCCTCTCGTACTAAAACACGTGGAGCCTGGAACAACCATAGTCACAGATATGTGGAAAGCTTATTTTGGATTAAGTGATTGTGGTTTTGTCTATTTTACTGTCAACCATAGTGAAAACTTTTTAAACCCAGCAACTGATGCCAACACTCAGGCAGTTGAAAGTTCGTGGAGAGCCGTAAAACGTAGTCTAAGAAGTGGTATCCCAGCCGACCTTCTCGCAGATCACCTCTGTGAATATTTATATAGAAGAGAGGTACGATTTTCTGAACAGGACGCGTTCAACCATTTCTTAAAAGCTGTAAAAAATTGCTACCCAGGCGTAAACTTATAGATAGTTTGACAAATTTCCGTTTCCTATTCTAATTATTGTTATGTTCTAATTTATTTTGTATTCCCAATGTTTGTTATCATTTCTTAATTATTTATGAGTTTTGTTATTTGATTGTTCTCATTCTGATTAATTTTGTTAAAGTTATGAGTTTCCCTAATTTTAGTTATGTTCATTTATTATTTGTGACATCATTAAATTCATATTTTAATTTAAAACATATGATTGTTATTGGGGACTATAGATACTTTATATCGATTGATAGTCTATGATTCGATATGCGAATATTAGGTATCGATGATTATATTCTTCGATATAAAAAACCGGGTCCGCTTATCGTACCCTACCCCTTGTCTTGTTAAATGAGAATAGTCCTGAAAATTACTGCTATAAATGGCGATTATTTTCATAAAAGTAGTCTTTGTTCATTTAAAGTCTTATTTGTAGTATTTATCTTCACGTTATTAAATTAATATATATTTTGTACGGGTTAAGTTGATGAACTAGGTTAGGATTTAATTAAGAACTAGGTCCGGGTACTCGTTCTTTCAATGGATGGAATCTGTGGCCAATTTCACGTCGGCACCCACTTTACATTATTCCATGATTTTTAAAATGGAATATGTAAGTGATTTGAGCTGCAGCATAATAAGCACAATATTATGAGTATTGAATCCTCAATATTCATGACTATCTCAAAATACTGTAAACAGATGTCAAATCGTGTAATAGGTATTTCAAATAACAGTATAGTTCTGCTAGTTTTACGTTAAAAATTTAATATATTAATGATAAATAAAAAACTTATCTAGACTATGTATATTATAAAATGTTACAAACAAAAGATACTTTACTCTCTACACTGTGCAGGTAGTTGCAATAAATTTACCCACAAATCCCTGATTTTTTTAACGTTTTGGTGTACCCTGTACATAAGCGGTAAGATTCAAACTTTTTGCATCAAAAGAATCAGTGAAGAAATACCTTTAAAATGAGGCAAAACTCAACATACCTTTACATTTGAAAATTTTCCAAAAACCACTCCTACCCCCCAAAAACTACCCTTTTGGGGAGTTTTAGAGATTTCAAAATAATTTCTCCAAATTCTTTGGGGTGGAATATGGGGGTTTAAGTTGTTATGCATAATCTACCTCGTTTGGTTTGGCCGCTATACATACTGTACGGGTGGTCTGCCTCACCCTGTATATGGTACTCAGTAGTTTACACCCTGGGGCCGTGAGTACCATATTGGTACTCACCACACTGAAAAATCTGACCTATATTTATTTGTTTTTTTTTTAACAATAAATAGATTAAGTGTTTTTTTTTTAGAATTGTGTTTCTTAAAAAAAAAACACATGTTTAAGCTTTTTATGTCTTTAGCAAGTAATTTTATGTTTCAGTTATGTGACAGTTTCTAGCACTTTGCTTTGTTTATTTTTCAGTCGAAGAGATTTGTTGGTTATGTGTACTTGTGGACAATGCACTAATGCAACTTAAAAATGGATAATTTCTAGGCTAACAACAGACAATTGTAATAATTCATTATGTCTCATGAGTTTGTATACTTATCTACACCTATATTGATGTATGTTTCAACGTTGCATAGTAAATTTTTGATATTAGATTTTCTTAAATGGATTTTTAGTACATATTTATTTAGCCCAACACTTTTATTGTAAATAATTATTGGATATTCTCATTTCTAGTTATTTTTGCTTCTAATACAATACAGGAGATACAAAATATTTTCTTCACCCGCAGGCCATGAGTACCAAATATTGTACTCACTTAAAAAATTATTATTTTTTTTATTGTCACTAAATTTACTTTCTTGCAGTTAATAATGTATGAAAAAAAAATTATGGTTGCCTGTAAAGTCGGTTTTACGGGCGAAGATTTTACGTGACAACGTCTTTTTCTCGGTAGAATATTTATTGATATGAATATTATTAAATTGCACAATAGGAACAAGGAATTGAATAAAAATAAGAATTGCACAAATTTTAACTATAGAAATATATTTTGTTTACTAAAACATTGTACATAATTTGAAATTAATTAAAATTTGTTATTGTAAATGGTAAAGTTGAATAAAACATTTACTAAAATTGGAATTTGAAATTCTTGCTAAACACAGTTAAATTCTAACTCCGCGCGTGGTGATTGGTCGGTTTAGTTCGTTTGTTTGGTCGCTCTGTTATGACAGGTTAGAGGTTATAATTTGTTATTTTAAATGTTTGACTAGCAATACGCGCTGTTTCTTCTCAATCGACTGAATTACGATTGATTGCAGAGTGATTTAAACTAATAATTTACTTAACACTATCAACATTTGTCAATAGTATGACATAACCTATAAACTCAGTTTCTCAACTTTTGTGTCAATCTAACAATTAATCAATCAATCATAGTTTACGATAATGAAATATCAGTGTACAATTATTTACCTTTATTGTTGTAGTTGTTGTAAATGACGAATCTAAGCACTCCACATTTTCACGAATAAACATAGTTATCTGCTTTATCCCGTGCGGCGGACCCACAGTTATCTGCTTTATCCCGTGCGGATCCCGTGCGGCGGACCCACTGGACGGGCATCGTAACGTTACCGGGCGTTACACTTTTTCATGAGTGACTCCGAGCCGCAACCTAATTTAAGACGTTTTCACGTCAAAAACCAGTTTATACATAATTACATTATTACCAAAATTGTGGCCTCAGGGCAAAGACATCCAAAAAGGGACTGGCAGTCAACCTGTTAAAGCCAAATATTTATCTAGAAAATTCAAAACTGAATCAAGTAGAAAACTCAAAATCTCTTGGACTAATATTGGAACAACACTTAAGTTGGGATAAACATGTTGACCATGTAGTAAATAAAATGTCCTCTGGTCTTTACGCTCTACGGCAAATGTCGAGAGTATGTAATATTGAAACCTTAAACACTATTTATTTTGTACTAATCAATTCACACATGTCTTATGGTATAAGCATGTATGGAGCTACAAAAAAAGCCTAGACCGAATTCTTCAATGCCTCTGTACTTGCATTTAAGGTTTGGAATGATGCCTTGGTTCATGGGCTGAATTAAAGGTGTGAAATTTGGAGGAAGGTACATGAAAGAAATATTACCAGAAGTAAGTTCATTGGTAGAGGGATGTGCCTACAGTTGTCTAGCAAAAGAACGAACGGCTTTTGTATCTTCTGGTTTTCCCAAACTGACAAATTGAGATTTTACTGATGGTACAAACTGGTGGAAAAACCATTCTTTGAACAGTTCTGCATTCATCCAAGCATTACTTTGAGCTACATAATGTACTGGTAGATGAGTAAGGCCCTAAATGTTCTGGGTTATTATATTTGCCTATTACGAACAGTTTAAGTTTATAAATTACCAGACGCTTTCCCACAGCACAACACTGTCTACCTGTCTTTTTTCATTTTAAAACCTTTGGCACTTTTTTGCCACCTTGACAAGCTAAAGTGGAGTTAGGCAAACAGCACAATAACAGTGCATGCATTGTACCTGGAATGGACTCAAGCCATTTTTTTTCAACGAAATCTTGAAAAATATAAACTCATTTGCAGCAACTTTGTAAGCAGACTTAGCTTCTCCTGAAAAATCTAACTTTCAGATCCCATGCCTAACCTTAAATGTATGTAGCCAACCACTTGAAAACATACATTTATCCTCCTCAAGATTCAATTCATGCTCAAAGTTTTGCTTTTTCAATTAGCGTAAGTCCGGTAACAGATTTGCCTTCTGACCTCTTGGCTGAAAACCATGTGTAAAGAGCGCTATTGAGATTTTCATTTTTTGGTTTCTTTGTTGCCGAGCAGTCACAGTGGTTAGCCCACTCAAATTCACTGCTCAGAGCATGACGCTTTGTGGCTCTTGAGTGTTGGCAGTAGTTGTCCAGTTGCTTACTTTACAATGTTCATTGTGAAGGCAATCTATAATTTTTGTATATTGCTGATGATGCCGGATTATAGGCAATTCCGGATTATAGAATGCCAGATTATAGGCAATTCCGGATTATAGAATGCCAGATTAAGGAGGTTTTAGTGTACATAGTACTTATATACGAAGTTATGGTTACAATAGTTTTACTTATTTATTAACTTGTGATTTTCTACACTATTTATTGGTTTGTTGAAAGTTATTTAATTTGTATGCGTTATTTTCAAATTTATTTTTATGCACATCGGAATGAGATTCGCGTTATTAACCTATTGACATTGTCTTTCTGAACAAACCGATATAAGGTTTTCGGGTAATGAAATAACAAATAACGAATATTATAACATTTAAAGTAGAACTACTTTTCTTGCAAGATAGTAAGAAGTTATATTGGTGAATTTATAATATTTGTGTTTTTTTAGTCTTGTGTCCTAAAAAGCAGTAAAGGCCAGAGGGATTCATGATCAGACTATGTAAAATTTTATTTCTTACTAATAAATACTACTTTAAGGGATGTTTTTCGTTTGTTGCCATCAGTGTGGAGCAACATCGGATGTGCTGCTGCATGGTCGGAGGCACTTGTGTCAACCTGATATGAACTTTTGTTCTTACAAGGTCTAAATTAATGAAAACGTCTTTCATTTGGGTCAAATTCCACTGATTTCAATATTATTGTTATTGTGGGTGCAGTATAATAAGCGGCCATCACCATAACCAAATTATTGATATACATGATTATCTAAATTACCGAAACCAAAATGTCGAACCAAATTACTTTATTGGTAGGCATATTTCAAAAGTAGTAATTTGTAGTGTACTGGATGCTTGATAACAGCACACTTCTTTCTTGGACTGCTTGGAAGGACAACTCACAAGATTATTTTCAAAATTTGGCATTGGTTTGATTAATTTGCTCCAAACTCAGCTAAGCATATTATTCTACGTAGCAAAATGACAATGGCAACCATATTATACAATAAGAATGTAATGTTCCATGACCACTAAACACTGCATAATAACTTTCAATTTCATCTTCACTCAATGAAAAAAAAAAACTTAATACAACACCCACTACATATATTGTCTGGAGTGTTAGCTAGCAAAAGTATCCATCACTGTATAAATAAAAAGCAGCAGACAGGATGCACCTGCCCACAATGTAACAGTGTCCACATTCCTGACTTCTTGAAAGTAGGTATGGAACAAAATATGACCATCAGAAAACAGAAAAAATATTTTAATAACAAGATGCATGGTATCAAACAATAATACATATTGACACTGTTTTCACTTCTTCATATGCCTACATTTCCTTAGGTTGTAATCCCCCTCCCCACCCAAAAAACCCTGATATTTCCCAGTCCCCTAGATTGAAGGACTATTTGGGATATATTCTAAATTCAAATTGGGCTATTTTAAAATATTGTTTGAACATGTTATTAAGTTTTGTGCTGGTTTGTAACTGATTACAAAATTCTTTCTGGTAATGAAAATATAGACTAATATTTTAGAAATAAATATATATTTTTTAATAGCGGTTTCAAATTGTTTTAAGTAATGTGGCTAAAATAAATACCACCCCTAACTTCAAATGTCACAAAAAGGTACTAACGTTTAAAAAATAATTTGCAACTTGTGTTTTGTCATGTGATATATTTAAAAAAAAGATTGGTAACATATTTTAAAAAATTCTACAAAAGTATAATTTATATTTATAAGTATTAATTTTTCTTTTGCTTTATTTATTTATTAACTGTTCTTTGCTCTTGTTTAACTAGCTATTGATATAAATAAATAAACGTTTGATTTACAATTATTATTGAGTTTGTTTGTCACATGTATGATACAGGGTTTCGTGAATTATACTGCCATGGGCACATAAAAAAAATATATCCAACATAGAAAAGGTTTTGGTTCATGTTAAGGTTTAAATTTTGAAAGATTTGGAATCATAAATTGGGTAGATCTTACTTGAGTTCAAGTCCAGTTTTACTTTGTGTGTTCCATTGACATTTATTCATCTTCCAGTCATCCTTGTCGGTTTAGTGTGGATTTAATACTGGCAATGTTGATCCTTGAAGATTTGAGAGTTCTGGTTGCCATCCAATATTCAAATGGTTATCCTCTAGTAAATGTCTATTCTGTTCTTTTACAAAAATCGAGATTCACCAATTTAACACAAATAATAAAATGTTTTTATAACTTTTATAACAAATGTTGTGTTTTTTAAGAAATTTCTTGACAAAAAAAGGTTTTTCTCAGTCTCATGTTAAGTCATCATTCAAAAGAATAAATTCCATTATTGTAAAGTCACCAGCTGATCTAAATTCACTTTATAACTCAAGGTGTTGTAAACTTACTTTGCATAACAATCTCCTTGTTTTTTATATAAAGATTTAATGTATTCTGTGGTATTTGGTCTAAAGAAATAACTTTATTTTGTCTGATGATTCAATTTTACAATAGTTTATGTATTTCTATCTTATTTGTGTGATAATTTGTTTTATGTTAATGTTAACTCTAAAATAGGTTGCTAGTTTATCTTAATTTAATATCTATTGACATATATATGTTTATTGTAAGTTATCAAAATTGTATAGGTGTGTTCTTCTTGTACGGATTCCTGTGTGTGTGTGTGTGTGTGCGCGCACACACGTGTGCGTGTGTGTAAGGTGCTATTATATTAAATGTTACTTAAACTATTGTCATTGCTGTTAGCAGTAGACTACTAGTCTTGAAACACTAGTAATTTCTTGTTTCAGTGGGAACTCTAGAATATACATATTTCCAAATTTTCTGATTATTCAAATATCTATATACAGTTACTTATCTCTGTTGACTACAGACGGACCTAGACTGTCTGACAACTGACTGACGGCATTGTCCCCTCTCCTCTCCTCTTCAAACTATAGATAATAAAATCCATTCACTTAAGTAATTAGCCTATTTTTTGTAACTTTTGTTCACTCAATATTTTCATTTGTTTTTGTCTACTTTCTCCTCTATATTGCTGATTATCGGAATTCGAGGTCATATCCGTCGTTTATTCTGCTTTAGATGTCTTCTTTAAATTATCAAATTTTATAAAATTAATCTACACTCTGCTCGAGATAAAATTCGAATCTTAACAATTTCAACTCGAGTCTACGCACAGGCCATTAAGGCCCATGTAGGCTCTTTTCCCATTATTTGAATTTATCTAGAAATTATGTAGCAAATTTAATGCTGTTTTTACTAGGTATGCGTCTATGGATGTGGATATGTATGTATATATATATGTATACTAGCGGGCCCGGCGCGCTTTGCTGCGCATTTCAATAATTTTTTGCAAAAGTTGCCCGCGGCTTCGCACGCAATTTCCCGTTGAAAACAGTACACTATATTCACTTATTCTTTTTCTATCACATTCTAAACATTGCTGAGATAATTGATAGTCGTTCCATCGTGAGCCTCTTGGGCGTATTATGAAGGTATGTACCATATTCCTGCCTCTATCTAGCTGTTACCCACGGCTTCGCACGCAAATCTTAAGAACCGAAGTCCTTATATTACTTAGTAAATTTTTTTTTTTACTATAATAAATTTTAGATTAAATTAGTTATATCTCCGATGCCACGATTGAGCTTGCTTTGTTGTCTCGATCGAGAGAATATGTACACACGGAGTTTTGAGAACCATACTTCTGTCAAAAAAAACAACTAAGGTTGATTTTATAACATTCTTTATATTTGTAGCCAACGTAAGATAGTAATTATGATATCTGCATTACTCTTCTGATCAAGCATGAGCATGGTTTATATTAAATAAATATTGCAGTTAAAGGTGAATTTTTACGTCAAATTTGAATTGTATTATCTGGATAGTAAAGTCTATGTTTAACAGTGATTGCAAAAACAGTTTAAACAAAATTTGTCGTTTCTCTTAAGCTTACTCTATGCTTTAAAACTATAAGTGTAATATATGTTTACAAAGAACAGCTGATTAAAAATTTGAAAAGACGTTAACATATGTTTGCTGCAATGCATTTCTTATGGGTATTTCTGTAACCAGTGGGGCGGAATCCTGAATCGGGAAAGGGATGGGCATAGCTTATAAACCTTCTCCGTGGAAAAATACATATACGTACAAATTTTCATCATGATCGGTCCAATAGTTCACGATTCCATAAAGGACAAACATTCATTTATATATATATAGATTTCATCTATTTATTCATTATATTGATTTATTTATGTAACATAAGTCTTTTTTTTATATTATTTAATGTTAATTATTTAATTTTAGATTTTGAATTGTATTACTAGAATACTATTGTATGTTCATATGAATTAGATAATATACAAATGCTACATTTGTTATCATTTAAATGTAAAGATTTATTAATTTTGTATTTCATTTCATTGTGTGTGGAAATAAAAGTGATTTGATTTGATTTATTAAAAAAAACCCTAATTTTGATCATTACTAAAATATAAAAAATGTTTAATCGGTCCAGCTCAGGTGATATGGTTACCAACATACAGCATGTTCTTTATATATATATATATATATATATGATGATAAAAGCATATAAATCAAATATCCTCTCTTTGTAAGTGTATTATAAGCACTAATGTTAATTTTATCAATAATTTTGCAATAAAATATTGGTATTTGAATCAAATGGAAAGGGTTGCGGTATCGAGAATCCTGCTATGTATCAAGGTATTCTTGTATTGAGTATTTGATTCGGTTTAAATATTGAAAAACTAATCACAACTAACTAAATTTTCTATTAATAACATGTGTTTGTAGTAATGCATTATGTAGAAGTAGATTGAAGTGTTGAACCCTTCTTACAAGAAAAAGACAAGAACTTTTTCACACAACCTTCTTTAAAATTGTAAAACACTTAATTGTTACCAATTACAATATTTCTGTAATCAATTTACAGAATTATTATTATTTCTGTAATCATTTGTAATATTTTTGAGAATTTGGCCTATTGTTCAGAACTGTAAACGTAAAATTAAAGATCTTTTATATACAACAACTGACAGTTCTCAGGGCCTGCTCGATATGATACATGATTTTGGTGTAGCAGTATTGTTAGTTCTGATATATAGGCTAATAATGAAAATAAAATAAATAATCTTGATCCCCACAGGTATTATTTCAAAATCTATAGATTTTTTTATTAAAGATAAATTTTTTTTAAGTCCTTTCAGTATTGAATAATAATTAAAGTAATGGAATAAAAATTTTGATATTTCAGTTGTAGAACCTGGTAGAACAGCATGGAAGAAAATAAAGAAAGAATTTGGTGATGAAGTGTTTTATCCATCAGGCGAACTAAATAGAGACATATTAGGTGAAATCATATTTGATGACGTCAATAAAAGAAGAACCCTAAATGAAATTACTCATCCAGAAATTTATAAAGAGATGTTCTGGGCAGCAGTTAGATGTTTTTTTCAAGGTAAGTGATTCAGAAAGAAATTCATTCCGTGTCATCTTTTCTATCCTCTTTTTTATTGGATATTGGTAATTATGTTATTATTATTATTTAGTTTTGCAGTGTAGACATATTTGTTTAGACTTCCTTTTTTGCAATATAATGTAGCAAAGTGCATTATTTAGAGATTTTTTGTATCAAATACGTTAAAATTTACTTAATTTTCATCATAATTGTTAACGATTTAAATCAATAAAATGTTTTTGGATCATTTGACCCACATATCATACCTTGCATATAGATTTTCAGAAAATTCATTCAGTAGCTAAATTCACTGCAAAAGAATTCCTGAGTGGTCTAATTTATTTGGAAACAATATATAAGACTTCTTTACTAAAAAGGAATATGTGGTAGGGTTTAAGCTGTGATCGCATTTCTCGCATTTTGTGAAATGAGTTGAGAAAATGTGATGCTGTTTAGAAATGCTCTCTCAAAATTGCGACGAAAGTGACAAAGAACAACTAACAGCGAAAAGTATATAGAATTTTGAAAATCCGTTTACAGCAAAACAAATATTGTTTTCCAATGATACTAAGACAATACATTTTCTTGTCGCATTTAATTTTAAATATATAAAATATTAGATAGACACTGTGCCACGCTACTGGTTGAGAAACTGTCTGGTTGGAAAATGCCTGCCTACTCTCGGATCAAAAAGAATAGATACCCAAATTTTAAAGTTAACCACAAACGAACTAATAGAGCTAAAATTATGGAAGTTTCTTCAAACTTAAGTTTGTTTATTTCTGCATCCAGACGTATAAAGCAAATTATTTATAAACAATAACCAAGTTTTGTGTCTGTAACAATGAAAGAAGGTACTGGTTTTGTTGCTCTACTACTAAACTACAATTTTGAAAGTTAAATTATTAATTGATAAAACTGCCATTGGAGGCCTAAAGCTTGTATGCAAAACCTGATGGTAAATGGTCCAATATATTAAAACAATATATAATTTACTACGGCTTCCTCTTACATTTAAGGGCGCGAGTTGACCGTGCATGATCATTGCAACACCGCCCTCAACTGTCTGACGGTTCACGCGTTCCAAGTAAGCACCAGCCCCAGCAAATGAACAAAATCTGTTTAATTAAGTTAAAGTGCTGTTAAAAACTATAGTTTTAATTTTTGCTTACAAAAATAAATTGCCTTTTAACAAAAATTATGACTATAAGCTCAATAACGTGACCAATGCTGATATTTTTTACCAAACCCGGCTGAGAATAAAAGTTAAAAAGGTTTACAAACAACTGGTTCGACAACAAGTTTTATCCATACAATTCTGAAATTTTAAAATTTCAATCTCTAAGTTAGTACTATTGTACATACGAGTATCTTGTATAAAACTTAATAGGATTACAAGTTTTTCTGCCTATGAATGTTCGAAATTGTGGTCTGGTTTAAAAGCGCCAAAAGAGGTACCATTATTCGTTCTTACCGACATAAAACTTAAATTTAATGTTTGTAAACAATTTGATTGATTTCTAGACACAAAAATAAACAAGTTACATTTTAATTTAACTTCCATGATTTTCACTCAACTAGTTAGTTTGTGGTCAATGTTCAAACAAGGTTTATCTGTACTTTTTGATGCAAGAGTAGTATCCAATGAACGCCCATGCTTGTTGCTGTAACAGCGGTTCTGATACTGATACTACAGCCCCGTGGCTGAAATTTACGAACAAAAACACACATTTTACACTTCTAAACGTCATGTCTTGGCGTCTGTAGTTAGTACTGGAGATTTGAGGTTATGTTATAGTCCGATTTTATTTTGAAATGTCAGACATTCGTGAAAGGTTAAGCATAAATTAATTAGGTTAACCATCACTATTTGGCAACATAGAACAAAACTATAGCAGGTGAAATTTTCTTTATGACAACAAATTAGTAAGCAATGAATCATTTCAACTGTAAAGTAGGTATGCGCTTTGCTTTCTCTGTCTGTAATGGTAGTATATTGATACTGGTGAACAGTCATAATGAGAAATAATGGTAATGTCTTAGCCAAGGTGATTTCTTTGTTGTGTATGTAAAACTGTTGTTTAGTAGCTGTAGAGAGTTGAAGGTAGTTAACCAATATAAGGAAATGCTGTTTACTTTGTAAACAGTATTTGATTAGAAATTTGTATATTCTATTTATGTTTGTGTATCAAACAACATTCATTTCCAGACAACAGCTGATCAGCAGTAAGCCTATTACTGACCAATTAAATGTTTTGTTTTACTTAAACATATGAAAGACCAACAAATTTGGTGGTATATATTTGCTGGTAGGCTGGATTGAGTAGGTAGAATCTGAGTAGTTTGTTTTTAGTTTTAGTTTAGTGTTTTAGTTTAGAATATTTTAGTAACTTGATGAAGTCCATTGCACTATTGAATGTGTTTAAAGACCAATAAAGATCTTGAATCTTGAATCTTGAAATTATCACAGCTTTGTAAATAATTTACTTTCAATTACAATTTTCTTATTTACGTGTATGCATCTTCATGAATCAGCTGGTCTATTTGCGGACGATACCTGATCGTCAGTACACAATTACCAACTGCTAAAACATATAATTTACGTACTTTGTGTACAATTAAGCGTAGAGAGATAATCTATTTAACGAATTATTATAGTGTTTTTTAGTAATGTTCGATTGTAGCTTATGTTGGTGCTTCATATGTACTTGTGAAAGACAAATTGGTTGGTAGTATGCAAACCACTGACCAAGAGAATGTGTTTTTGATTATGTATGTAAGTAAAACCATATATAAATGATCAAATTAATAAATTTTCATGTCTTTGTAATGAATATAAACTTGTAGTTTGTATTTGCTCTATTTGTGTTCATGCATTGCTATGTGTATGCTGTGCTATTATAAACAAACAAATCATTGCTAATTTTAAAAATCTTTTAGTTTTTTTAGAGATGTGTAAAAATGTCCTCTTTAAATTGTATGTACATTTATATATTAAAATTGCATTGCCGTGGGTCTAAATAAATGTTTTTTATCATGGCTAGGGATAGTTTTAAGTTTTTTGAGGCGTTTAAAGTTAAACATAGTACATTTTATATGTAATACTTAAAAATATACCCATGTTTTTCTGAAAAAGTTTTTTTGAAGCCCATTTTATAATTTTATATACTGAATTACTATTGCAGTGGATATTGTATTTTGGTTCCTGTCAAATTATTCACATCTTTATGCTTGAAATTCTTACATAAAACTGGAAAATGGCTTGAATGCTAAATTAAAAAAAGGGATTTCAGTAATTACTCCGGTAAAGTAAGACAATGAATTAGGATGTTCCAAAATTGACCAAGAGTATTTATAATTTACATTGCATGTATTTTTCTATATAATAATTTAACTGTGTATGGTGATATTTGGTGATCCTGTCACATTCACATCATTACTAAAACAATAAAATTGATACATTAAAATCCTTGTTTTCTTTGGTTTGATCCATCTTTTGTACATTTTTTTAATTTTTACTACTTGTTCTTAATAAAGTTATCCAAGTTGTTATAATGTTTCTGCTACATAAACCATTTTAGTTTTGGTTTTACTACAATTTAGTAAACCAAAACTCCTGAATCATTTGGAACTCTACAACTTGCATAAGTACTTGAAAACAAGCAGATTTAACAAAGAACCCTCAAAACATTTGCAGACAAGCACTGGCTACATTATCAAATTATGTTTGAGAACTTCCTGTCATCACACATCCCAGACATTTAGACTGCAGAAAAGTTACAACTCCTGACTATTCACCTAACTCCAAATGTGTACTCCAAAATTGCTGCAAGCATTATCTAAGGAGATGTGATCTCTACTCTTGAAAACATTGTTTGTGAAACTAAAGAATGTGATTTGTGTCTGCCACTGTTTGGCTACAAGACATTAGCAGTCCAATGAGTCCACAGATTGATATTTGCAAACCTTGAAGCAAACAAGCAAAGACTGCAATTTTGAAGTTGTCTCAGCTACAGAATAGAAAAGTGAGTACATACATGACGTTTTCATTTGCAATTTAGAGAAAACAACTCTAACACGAAGCTTTCAATCAGGATCCCATGAAGTAGGGTAGCAGCAATTTTGTTTCACATATATTCTTAACTGCACTGTTGCTTCAACACAATACACTACTGACACTATAACTGTTCCTTCATCTCCAAAGGGCTTTTACTGCTGTAGATCTCCTAGAATGTTATGTCCACCTAAAATATCCAAATGTACAAATTGCTCCAAACATGATCACTTTGCTGGAGTATGCAATAAAAGAAGAAGCAAGTGCATTTTTGAAGTAATGAGTGTTGGCTACAACCGTTATGAAAACTATTGCAACAGATAACGAGTAGCTTGAAGAAATGGATGTCTACTGTTCTTGTCGAGACGTTCTGTTGAATGTATTATAGTGGATCGTCTCTTGGTTTCATATATGAATGTCTTGTCAGGAAGTGTAATGTAAATATTCTGCCCTACTAATAATGCAAGGTCGACCTTGAAGTTGGTGATCATTCGTACAAAAACACACTTCTCCTTATCATGAATCTCTGTCCAGGTGTAATCATTGGTCTAATTTATTAGAAGATCATTTTACCTCAAAAATGTTATATGACAAATAAAATCCAGCACTCAAAATTTGCAACTTGCCAGTTGTAGAATTTGACCAAGAAGATTTCAAACCAGTCATCACAAAGTCCAGATGAACTTTACAAGACGATAATATGTTTTTGAATCTGGAGTGAAAACTTGCTTGAAGAATAATGAAGCTCATCTCCTCCTCTTGGTGTGTACTAGCTGTAGTACGTGATTTAAAGCACTACCTAGCTACATGGTAGTTGGTTATTCAAGGATAAAGATGATTTTCCCTTCCCCTTGCATTGATGACAGAAAAAACCCATCTCTTATTTGGATGATGTCACTATATATGACAAGGATCAAGAAGAACATGACAAGACTCTTGAAAAATGTTTACAACTGATGAGAGATATAACCTGACTCTGAACAAACACAAATCAATTATCCTTGTAAAACATTCAAAAGTCTCTAAGCTACTGTATATGAAATAGAAAAATCAACCACTCATACCTTTTCAGAAAGAATAGAACCTGTCTCAAAAAGCAAAACTCTGAGCAAGGGAGCTAGCTGCTGAGATATTTAACCCTCTCCTACTCATATTTCAGGCACTCATGATGCTACTGAACTCAATTAATTTACTACACCGACTCGGAATGCGTGACTTGCGCCACCCTCAACTCATGCAGGTTTTGCTATTATTTATTTATTATTCAATCCTAATAATGTAAATATTGAACTCATTGGCTAATGTTGGCATTTGTTTATACTAATATATCGATGGTCTGTTAAAACACATGTTCGGTTTTTAAGCGCTTTGACTCTTGAATTAAATATA
This sequence comes from Homalodisca vitripennis, assembly GCF_021130785.1. Lineage (NCBI taxonomy): Eukaryota > Metazoa > Arthropoda > Insecta > Hemiptera > Cicadellidae > Homalodisca > Homalodisca vitripennis. Next base: position 175,105,444 of record NC_060210.1, read on the forward strand.
ATATAATATAAATTTTGTAAAACCCCCAAAACATTATTATAATAACTGTTTTTTTTTTTTTCAGGTAATTATCTCTTTTTTAGAAACGTATTATAACACTTTTTTTGGTTTCTACTAACCATGAAAACTAAAAATCTTAGGTTTTCTCACAATATTTAGTATTACAGTGCTCTGTAGTTTATTGGAAATAAAATTATACCTAATATAGTTAGGTTTACATTTTATAACAATTTATTAACATTTTTATAAATTTATGTGTTTTTGATCAAGAAACCCACGCTTCTTGTACTACTTTCAATTTTCAGGCTAAAACTAATTTATTTACCCAAAGACTCCTACAAAATTACACATTTTCTGAAACTAGACTAAATCTGCGACCTTTAGGTTATCTGGGAATCGATATACTTAACAATATTTTTCAGACACTCCTATCCGTTTTTACGTGCATAAAACAAAACAAAAATCCCCACTTGCTGTAAAAAATTCAAATGAAAATATTTTCCCTTGTTACGTATTATCATTGTATTATACTGTTCATTGTGAAAAAAATAATAGCAAATACGGTTAGGTCTCCAGTAAAAATTATTTTATAAATTTTAGAAAGAAAGCTTGCAAAACTGAAAAAATGGCTTGGCGTTTAAGGAAAATACTAAGGGCAGTCAGAGGGTTAAATCTCTGAAACTAGACAAATATAGCTTAAACAAGTGCATTTATGGATGATTAACCCTTTACTGCTAATATAAGGCACCTCAAACTTTGCTATTGAAGCTACACTTAGGCTGGTAAGTCAACCCGTTATGTTCTTTTCAAGGACCTTATTAATCAAAAGCATAGCCGCTCCGTATACTGTATATAAGCAAAATGTAAGTGTTAGAATCATGTGATAGTGTTTAAAACTATCATGTTTCAAGTTTGATATTGACTGTCATCTCTGGAGAGATAACACCCCCACAGATACTCTTGTCTTGCATTTCTGTTGTTATTGACTTATAACAAACTGACTTACTATGATCTGTGTACCGAGGGATAACTGCCATGATGCATTGAATTCATGCCAAGAACTTACTGGACAAGGAATAAGTGCAACAAATCATCAATACGTGTTCTCTGGGTTCAGAATTTAAACCAAGATTTATTAAGCATCAGGGATAACTTACTAAGTTAAGGCTACATTCACTTTTGACAAGTTGAACTTACACTTCAAGAGACCTCTTCCTATAGAATCTGGAAGTAAATACATTCTCACTGTTGTAGATTAGCATTCTTGCTCTTTCACCTTTCCCTTACCAACACTTCAACGCAAACTGTAGTCAGACATCTCAAGAATCTTGCACTCTTTGGTACATCTACCTTCTTGGTACATCTCAAGATGCATCTTTTTACTTTTGAACCAAATTTTTTTCTCTCATAAAATCTGTTGGTACAGTTGGAACCACCCACAGGAACTTACAAATATTGAGAAAAGAGTCAATGCAAAAGGTTATTTAAAATCATATGGAATACTGTAGTGCTAGCACTGAAATCAAACAATATGGACTTAAATCAACGGGAATGTGTGGAGACATTACCCTACATTCTATACAATCTTGTATCTGTACTGTAGCAAATGCTACATCTTATAAACTCATATTCCCTCATCCTCATAAACAATTCAATTGAAATGCTATGACCACTTGGTTCACAAAGCCTGCACCAGTCGTCTTAAAGAAGTTCAACCAGAAATAAAGATATGACCATTTGGTTGAAAAATTGGGACCTGATTCAAGCTAATTTTAGCTATGCTTCCTGATGTCATTGAGTCACTGTATCTATTCAGCATCTTGCATCTACATACAAACCAGTTCTTAATATTGAAGAAGAATTAAATTATTATCAGGAAAATGGTGGCCTCTGTGAATCACAATGGGTCCAGAAGAAGTGATACCTACAGAGAAAAGACATGTGAGACTAATTCTGAAAAAGGAGTTATAAATACCAAGCATTAAACAGATACCAAAACGTCAGGAAGACTTCCTGCATACTTGCCATGACTATATAACCGATTTTTAAGTACAGGGTAACAATTATTGTATCAGCAGATACATTTACAATCTGCTAGCTCCAAATGTAACAATATTGTACATTAGAACAATCTTATGTTCGTTGTTTTGAATTAACTTTTGTACACCACTTGCAATCGTTATATACAGGATAATTGTGGTGGTATCAGCAGATATTGTCACATTCAGCTGGCTATAAATGCAACAATATTGTTCATTGGAACAATCTTATGTTCGCTGTTTTGAATTAACTTTTGTACACTTGCAATCGTTATATACAGGATAATTGTGGTGGTATCAGCAGATATTGTCACATTCAGCTGGCTATAAATGCAACAATATTGTACATTGGAAACAATCTTATGTTCGCTGTTTTGAATTAACTTTTGTACACTTGCAATCGTTATATACAGGATAATTGTTGGTGGTGTATCAGCAGATATTTGTCACATTCAGCTGGCTACAAATGCAACAATTATTGTTCATTGGAACAATCTTCTGTTCGCTGTTTTGAATTAACTTTTGTACACTTGCAATCGTTTATATACAGGATAATTGGTGGTATCAGCAGATATTGTCACATTCAGCTGGCTACAAATGCAACAATATTGTTAATTGGAACAATCTTATGTTCGCTGTTTTGAATTAACTTTTGTACACTTGCAATCGTTATATACAGGATAATTGTGTGGTATCAGCAGATATTGTCACATTCAGCTGGCTATAAATGCAACAATATTGTTCATTGGAACAATCTTATGTTCGCTGTTTTGAATTAACTTTTGTACACTTGCAATCGTTATATACAGGATAATTGTGGTGGTATCAGCAGATATTGTCACATTCAGCTGGCTACAAATGGAACAATATTGTTTATTGGAACAATCTTATGTTCGCTGTTTTTGAATTAACATTTGTACACTTGCAATCGTTATATACAGGATAATTGTGGTGGTATCAGCAGATATTGTCACATTCAGCTGGCTACAAATGCAACAATATTGTTCCATTGGAACAATCTTCTGTTCGCTGTTCGCTGTTTTGAATTAACTTTTGTACACTTGCAATCGTTATATACAGGATAATTGTGGTGGTATCAGCAGATATTGTCACATTCAGCTGGCTACAAATGCAACAATATTGTTAATTGGAACAATCTTATGTTCGCTGTTTTGAATTAACTTTTGTACACTTGCAATCGTTATATACAGGATAATTGTGGTGGGTATCAGCAGATATTGTCACATTCAGCTGGCTACAAATGCAACAATATTGTTCATTGGAACAATCTTATGTTCGCTGTTTTGAATTAACTTTTGTACACTTGCAATCGTTTATATACAGGATAATTGTGGTGGTATCAGCAGATATTGTCACATTCAGCTGGCTACAAAAGGAACAATATTGTTTATTGGAAACAATCTTATGTTCGCTGTTTTGAATTAACTTTTGTACACTTGCAATCGTTATATACAGGATAATTGTGGTGGTATCAGCAAATATTGTCACATTCAGCTGGCTTGCAAATGCAACAATATTGTACATTGGAACAATCTTATGTTCGCTGTTTTGAATTAACTTTTGTACACTTGCAATCGTTATATACAGGATAATTGTGGTGGTATCAGCAGATATTGTCACATTCAGCTGGCTACAAATGCAACAATATTGTACATTGGAACAATCTTATGTTCGCTGTTTTGAATTAACTTTTGTACACTTGCAATCGTTATATACAGGATAATTGTGGTGGTATCAGCAGATATTGTCACATTCAGCTGGCTATAAATGCAACAATATTGTTCATTGGAACAATCTTATGTTCGCTGTTTTGAATTAAACTTTTGTACACTTGCAATCGTTATATACAGGATAATTGTGGTGGTATCAGCAGATATTGTCACATTCAGCTGGCTACAAATGCAACAATATTGTTCATTGGAACAATCTTATGTTTCGCTGTTTTTTGAATTAACTTTTGTACACTTGCAATCGTTATATACAGGATAATTGTGGTGGTATCAGCAGATATTGTCACATTCAGCTGGCTACAAATGCAACAATATTGTTAATTGGAACAATCTTAATGTTCGCTGTTTTGAATTAACTTTTGTACACTTGCAATCGTTATATACAGGATAATTGTGGTGGGTATCAGCAGATATTGTCACATTCAGCTGGCTATAAATGCAACAATATTGTTCATTGGAACAATCTTATGTTCGCTGTTTTGAATTAACTTTTGTACACTTGCAATCGTTATATACAGGATAATTGTGGTGGTATCAGCAGATATTGTCACATTCAGCTGGCTACAAATGCAACAATATTGTTCATTGGAACAATCTTATGTTCGCTGTTTGAATTAACTTTTTGTACACTTGCAATCGTTATATACAGGATAATTGTGGTGGTATCAGCAGATATTGTCACATTCAGCTGCTGACTACAAATGCAACAATATTGTACATTGGAACAATCTTATGTTCGCTGTTTTGAATTAACTTTTGTACACTTGCAATCGTTATATACAGGATAATTGTGGTGGTATCAGCAGATATTGTCACATTCAGCTGGCTATAAATGCAACAATATTGTTCATTGGAACAATCTTATGTTCGCTGTTTTGAATTAACTTTTGTACACTTGCAATCGTTATATACAGGATAATTGTGGTGGTATCAGCAGATATTGTCACATTCAGCTGGCTACAAATGCAACAATATTGTTCATTGGAACAATCTTATGTTCGCTGTTTTGAATTAACTTTTGTACACTTGCAATCGTTATATACAGGATAATTGTGGTGGTATCAGCAGATATTGTCACTTTCAGCTGGCTGGCTACAAATGCAACAATATTGTACATTGGAACAATCTTATGTTCGCTGTTTTGAATTAACTTTTGTACACTTGCAATCGTTATATACAGGATAATTGTGGTGGTATCAGCAGATATTGTCACATTCAGCTGGCTACAAATGCAACAATATTTTTCATTGGAACAATCTTGTTTTCTCTATTTTGAATTAACTTTTCTACATGTTTGTAATTATTATATGTTACAAAAGATAACTATTTAGTAACATGTAATAATGGCGAATGTCCAAAATTCTATTATCCATTTAAACCTTCCATCATCAATAGCACACTTTAAACAACGAATTTAACACAGAAATTTAAAAAATTCTGTACATGAAAATAAAGAAAAACAATGTAAATTAACTTTTAATCTACTACAAAGAAACTATTTATTGACATAAATGACATTTCTTGGAGCATTGGAGAGATTTTAATTTATCATCACACATTTCCCAATATTTATTTTATTTTTACAAGGCCTTTCAGAATTAAAGATTTCATCATCAGGCAACTTTTGCTAGTCAAATATTTATTGATACTTTGTACTTATTGGTCTCTTAAAATTATCATAAAATATATTGAAAGCAAAGAGAACAAAACTATAAAAAAGCAAATAGTAATAAACTCCATTTTCTAAACCTTGAAGCAGCAATAATATGTTAAGCATTTTGATAAGCTACTTACCACACAAGTATAATTAAGTTATTAATAATTAAAATATTCCAAAATCCTAATTTCTTTCTGAAATTTAACTCAGGACTAATAATGTATTAGATATGAATTAATGTTAAAATGTTACAAAACTAATTCATTGTTGTGTATTTGTAGGTCATCAGTTTGTTGTCATGGACCTTCCGTTATTATTTGAAACAGGCAGTATGATTGAGTATCTTTATAAAATAATTGTAGTTACCTGGTAAGTAAAATTGTAATGTAATGGTTGGTAATACATTTTCTTTTAGAATAGCTTTGTTCAAATTTATAGTATTTGTTTGGAAGTGTAAACTAATTGTCAGTCATAGTTTTTTGCAATTCATACACAACTTAATGATTTCTTAAATTCTCAACTATCATATTTTATCTACTTTTTCAAAAAGAAACTCATATTTTGTCTTACTTTTAAGGTACTTTGCTTACTCCTCCTAATCTGTTATTACAGAAATGGATAATTATATATTTCTGAAGGAAACAGGATTTTTTCAGACATTATTTTGCCATCGTTCAGTGAAACAAAAAATCAGTAACACCGTGTTTACTTATATATTTATACTCTGTATATGTAAAAAGTTATAAGATAGAAGAATGTTTTCTGTTAGTTATGAAAATTAGAAAATGATTTTCTCTAGGAAAAATGATTACTTTTACCACTTCTACTAGTTGTTAAAACAATATATTGCTTATTGCTTTCTTCCTTAATTTTCATTTTCAAACATTGTTAAATGTTAAAGTGATGCTTAAGGCCAAGTGTACGTTGTCATCTTAGTTTCTGCCTTATTAAATGTTAAGTTTTAAATTGTGCTGTTATAACCTACTGCTGGGTTTATTTGATTAGCTATACAAATAATAATTGATGTTTTTGAAGGCATTTTGTTTTTGTTAACATATGAAAACATATTAAAAATATGTGATAATGTGGGAAACTTTGTTATGTATGCGGAAGTAAAATTGTAGGATGTTGGGGTTGAAAGAGTTTGGGTAGGTGTGAAATGAGAATGGGCTACTAGGAACAAAAGAAATATAAATTTTTACTTATCTTTGAAATATTCTGACAGTGAAATAAAACATTTCTTAACATAAGAGAATTTTTATACACTATTGACAACAAAGTTCACTTCTTTTAGTATTTTTTGAGTGAGTGATAGTTAGCGAAGTTAGGTGCTGTATGATTAATTTATCTGGTCCTTGGTTAATTATTTGGATCCGCATCGCAATCGTCATCATCCTCAGAAAAGTCAAACTGGTGAATGCTAAACTCAGAACTATGCATTCAAGCTAATCTAAATATGATAAACTGTCATAATCATTAATACAACTGTTTCCTGTCATACCAACTCAAACACAAACTGAACATATAATATAACTTACCTTCGCATCTTGAAAAATGCCTTTGAAAAATTAGAAAGCGATAATGTTGTTTCAAATGATCTGGTAAAACTCTATCATGTGCTTTCTTAATAGTTTCTTTATTGACCGTCAGAGTGCAAAAGCAATTAAACAGTACTTGTGGAGTAAATGTACAGTAAAACTTTAGTATAATGAATCTCAAGGGTCCAACAATTTTTTTTTATGTTAGGAGATTCTCAATAACAGGGTTAGTTATACTTAGGATAAATGCGGTCAATATTCGTTATAAAGGGGTTCTTAAACCTGAATGCAAACCTCTATGTAGCGAATTACATTAACAAATGATTTATACATAACTGTAGACCTATGTCTAAATTTTAAAAATACAGTTATCTGAAACATGGAGACAGCACAAAGGTTTTTGAAAATTATGTAATTTATTTTACATTGCACGTTGAAGATTACATAATATGTATTTAATATTAAACTGTATAAAAGTTAGATTCATATTGAAAATGTACGAGGTGTGTCCAAAAAGTATCCGACCTTGACGTCTGGCATACTGACGTTACTCGGCGGCAACGGCAATCTTGTCCCCTTCAAAGTACTCCATTCCACAAGCCACTACCTTATTCCAACGCCCCTCCCACTTCCGGAAACACTCCTTAAATTCATTTTGCGGAGTGTTTGTTATTGTCCAGCATTGCTATTTGGTTTGTTATGAGACAAATCCATCACAGGTCACTAATAGATCAATCGTAATGAACGTTAAAATTTAATCGTAATTCACATTTTTAGTATACAAAACCTCTCATAATACTGAAAGTATTTTGAAAACATATAGTACACACCACTGAATAACCTAAGAGCAAAGGAAGAAGAACAACATACTACATGCAACAAAACGTAAAAATTAGTATTTTTTGTGCTATTTCTCAACCATCCAAGTTAAAGCCAAACTTAAAATTGGAAAATTTTAGCTTTTAAAAGAGCTATTGATAGGTGTAATAAAAGTCATATTTTGCTATTTTAATTTTTTAGGTTTTACGAGTTTTGAAATATCCTAAATTTGAACTATTTTTTAAATTGGAAATGTGCTGTAAAGTAACTACAACTTATTTTTAGAAAGATTACTTCCTTGGTAACATTGGATAGAAATTTGGATTTGTTAAAAGTTTTAACAAGGTAACAGTAATAAAAAAAAAAAATAATAAAACTGATACCGTACAACTTTGAACTTTTGGACAACCCTACACTTGTACACAAAAAGCAAAATAAATTAAAACTTTTTTCAAACTGATCAGTGAGACCTTTAAATTGAGGTACAGCTTGACCTACCTTTACATTTGAAAATCTTTAAAAAATCACCACTAACTCCCAAATTTGGGGTATTTTTTGGCATCACAAATTATTTCCACTAATTCTTTACAGTTTAAATATGGGTGTTTTCGTTAAACTGCAGTTCAGCAACTATACATCATAGGGTAGTCTGTCTCACCCTATATAGTTCTTAATATAGGCTTCATTCAGAAGAAGTATATGTTTATGAACATTTCTGTAAATACAAAGGCTTATATTTTTCTATTTTGGAAGCAGACAATGCTCTAAATGTTTGTAACATCATAGAGATAATTTTTATCTTGGCATAGAAACCTTCAAATGTGTGTATTGTTTTTATGTGTGCTATAATGTATATTGTGTTTGTATTACAGCGAAGAAGATATCCAACTTGTAAGGGTTATAGAGAGAGGAAATCTGACTGAAACTCGTGCCAAGAAAAGAATTGGTGCTCAGATGGGATTGGATTTAAAATGTTCAAAAGCCCACTACGTAATAGAAAATTCAGGGAGTATAGAAGACACAAGGGACCAAGTAACAAAGGTAGTGGCAGCTCTCAAGAGCAGCAACCATCACTGGAAGCTAAGATTGATTGCTGGACTGTTCTGCTCAGGTGTTGTGTCTTTGTTAATCTGGCTTGGCACAAAATTCTATCAGAATAGAATAATGTCATAACAAAACACATGTAGTGTAAGTTCTGACTTATGACTGTTCCAATTTCATGATTCTAAATTAACTAACATTGGAGAAATTACTTAGGTATTTTGTACTTTTTTTAATAACATTTTAAAGAATACTAAAGTCAGTGGAATTTAACCCTAGGGTTGTAATTATTTGTAGACACTGATTAATTTAATTTCACAATTCACTGACAAATACTTTACTGGAATGGTTCTATTCTTTTACAGCATCATGCAGCCATTCAATGTGAAATGTGTGTTTTTTTATTAATTTTTGCTGTTTTCAAAGTGTTATATAATCTGAGAGGCATTATGAATAGTGCAAGTGCAGTTTTTACCAATGTATACATTATGGCTTGTCTAGAAAACCTTATGATATTTATCTAATAGAAAATTAATTATATGTATATGCTTGTAAAATATTAAATAAATAAAAGTAAATGTCTAGATTTTTTTAAATGGACGTAGCCCGAATGGAAGAAGTGCTGTCTTCATAATGCGAATCGGTTTACCAGGTGTCATATCCGTTGTTGATCTTTTATCAGTTGCATTTATTTTTTGATGAATGTGACAGATCCAATGTAATTCTCATTAGCTGATTTCATGTTTTTTGAAGATATTTTGTGTTTTCAAAACATATTTTTTACTGAATTTAATCAGTTTATGGACCTATTATAAATATCTTTTCTAGCCTTTATTCATTTGTCAAGACCTGTCTATTATATGCAACTGTAAAAGACCAAATTTTCTGTGAAGATAAAAGATATATACCTTTGGTTAAGGTATATACAATGATTTATTTTCACTGCATTACTGTTTCATTAATTTTATCTTTAATTTGTCCTCCCAAACATGAAGTGACGTAAGTGCTGTAACATAATATTTTAGGAGAGTAAACATAAAATGATGCCTAACCGTAAATTTTTTTCATGAGCAACAATTATACACTCCCAGAAGGGTTCACTAATTGCTAGTGTATCCTTTCCAGTTGCTATACTGGTGCAGCAAGAACCAATGTATCACTTACATCTGAACAACTCCATGGATTTCTAGGAGCAGCACATCACAAACCAAGGCTATACTTGTCTTTGAAGTAACATTTGCACGGTCATCCCCTATCTTCAAAAGCCATAAATTGACGATGAGATTCATAAATATTTTGATTCCATTTTAAAAATTTAGAGACTGTGGATGCTTTCAACGAGTGAAAATTCAATTTCAAAAAGTGAATTGACGTTGTAGAGGATTACTTTGAACACACCTCACGTTTGGTAAGTCTGGTAAAAAAAACTCTTCATATATATAAAAACTTTCAGAGTGATTCTCGCATATAGTGTGCTTTCAATGACAGTGTTTCTATGACCTGCCCTTCATGCCACTCTGGTTAGTCCTGTGTTAACTTTAAAATTTAAATGGAGTTGTCTTTGGTTAGTCTCATACTTATTTCACATTACATTGTTGTATTTTAAAAGTGTAATAGCAAATTGTTAATTTAAAACATAACCTTTTTTGTGGTAATTTGCTTCACAGTAGTGTTTTTCATTTAGTTCAAAAATGTCAGTTCAGTTATCGTAATCAAAGTCATTAGTGCTCATGATGGCATGATAATATTCTTATTCCTACCACCTGAACCAATCACAAAATATTTAAGAATCAGTTGTTGATTATAATTTCAAAAAAATTGCATGATATACATTGAATTGGATGTTCAGCTAGTGATGGTATTTTTATTATTTAATACCATATGAGGTATGGCTATTAAATAACAAGACTGACGTAAAATATTTTATTTTTATTTGATATAATATAATCACTTGTTGTCCCTTCAATATACACTCCTTCTCTATCCCGACAGTGCTCCATGCGAATTTTCCATTGTTGGAAACAGTGCTGGAAATAATCTGTCAGCTTCTTTAGGAAATGTGCCCTCTTTCTCTTTTACAGCTTCCACAGACTCAAATCATGTCTATTTTATGGAGATTTTACCTTAAGAAACAGGTAGAAGTTACATGGTGCAAGATTTGGTGAATAAGGTGGATGCTGTAACACTGGGATGCTGAACTTAGCTAGGAACTTTTTTTACTCTTTGGCGTAGTGTAGAAAGTACCTCAAGGTAGTAATATTGATTAATTGTTTGACCTTCAGGAAGCCAGTGACACAACCCCATGAATATACAAAAATAATCATCATTGCAATAAATTTTTACTTACTCATTAAAGCTTTTTTGGCTCTCCGTGACATTGGACTCTTCCAGTGCATGTATTGACACTTCGTTTCTGGATCATAAGTAAAAGACACAGTTTCATCACATGTTATTATTGTTTACAAGATATTTAGGTAATTTTCAATCGCTTACAAAGTGTCAGTACAAACATTTTTGTGAGCTTCTTGTTGTTCAAACATTAAAATTGTATGCACTAATTTCCACATGTTAAAAACTGTCATGTCGTTGTAAAATTTGCCGCACACATTCTTGATCAACTCCTACAGTTTCACCAATTGCATGAATACGTAACCCCAGAACTGGCAATGGTGTCACTCTGTACTAGGCGGCTCTATTTTTACAGACATGCAGTTTTTATAATGTACCCATTTCTTAACAGTTTGTCCAAATGTAAACTATTATATGTCAATTTATTCACAACTATACAGAGAACTTAGTAATAACAATAATTTATTGTTTCTAATTAAACGTATTTTTTTACATAAAGTTAGAAAAATATTTTTCAGAAATTATTTTGTTAATATTCCGTTGTGTAACTGCGTGGCAATAAGCTTTACATCAAAACTGTAAATCTAACCTATTCTAAATTTTGTGCTCATTTAAAAAATATATAGCTATCTAAACCTCAAAACTTATTTGTTAGATGGCTTTGTATTAAAAAGCATTACTTATTTTCAAAAATAGGTTGATTTTTAAATAAATAATATTTCTCATGGGTAAAGATAATCTCATGACTCCATTTATACTTATTTAAGTATGACAGATAAAACAAAAATAAAATAAAATAATAAATTTTATTCCTACGTTATTTACATAGTACAATATATACAAAGTTTCATCATTCACTCAGAATCACTCACTGGATTCCACACTGTGTTTATGGGGCCTCTCTGTCAAACTGGTCTGGCATAGTGTACAAGCAGATGGTAGCACTAAGGGTGAACTCCACAATTATAACCAGGGTAAAAAAAATTGGTAAAGCAGTTTGTTGTTTAAATTTGTTTTAGCCAGACATTGACCGTTAAGATAAAACTTTGCGGAATATTAAAATATTACGAGTAAACATTCTCCATCGTAAATCCAAATATGCGAGTTAATAAAAGAGAATGACTATTATGCCATGGTATTAATAAGGAAGTTTGGTGCTGTATGCCTGATGACACATATATGTAGGCTTGTGACAACTGCGCGACAAGCAAGCAGACTCCGAATCATCTGTCAGTTGTGCATGTGCATTACAGTCAAGTGTAACAGTACAGCACAGTAAGTACCATGCCAAGCGATGATGTAGGAAGGATTGGAATTTGTTTTGGTTGCATTAGGTAGAAAAAAGTAGACAGGGTATAAAATGGATTTAAATTACAAAAATGCACATCCCAAGAATAAATAGCAAACAGTTTAGCAGTTTTAAGCTGTGGAATTTTTTATATTAATAAAAAATGTTTGAGTTTGAAATTGTATTTTTTTATATAACAATTTTAGAATAATTTAAATTGGGAGGGGGATTTGTGTTACATAATTTTTGAGGGAGGTTAGTCTTACCAATACACGGAGGGGAGGGCGTCTAAATCTGATTTTAGTGATCGTAATCAAGGGACCTTAAGTTACAATATTGGCCATTGTGAGGATCAGTGGTGAACTTATGAGATTTTTTTATTCACAAGGGAAAGAGACAGTTGCCTCCACACATAGTCCTAAAAGGACCTTTGCACCTCCCTTACTTGTGTTTGTGCCCTCAGAATCTGAGTCTTTTACAGAAGCCAATCAAATTTGAGGGCTCCTGTTCTCTAATGTCTTTAGGCTGAGAATATACGACCCTAGGAATTCTTTCATATATGGCAGAAGAGTTTAATCAAATGTGTTCTGCTGATTTTCTTCTTCACAGAGTCTGTTTTCAGTCTGATGTAGACTGACCTTCATAAGATGTTTTCTAAGGGACCTGTTAACATCCCTAATATCAGTCTGATATCCTCATTACTTTGCTCTAGGAGAGCTACCCACTCTCTAACGTAAGAAGAGATGAACATTTCAGTCCTGAGGCCCTACTCCAGTTTAAGGATATAATCCTCTTTTCCTAATCTTTTACGAGAGCTTTCTGTAGGAGAAAGAACTCCACAGCCTGGCTTAGGCTTTTATTTTTCCTTCCTGAGGGAAAAATACAGTTTGTCCCCGCGCTTAGTCCTAAAAGGACCTTTGCGCCCCCCTTACTTTAATTTTGTGTCCTCAAAGTCCGAGGCTTTTGCAAAAACCTCAGATTTGAGGGCTCCTGTTCTCTGATATCCTTGGGGCTGAGGAGATATGCTCCCACGTATCTTTTCCGAGTTGGAAGATGGCAGGACGATCTAATCAAATGTGATCTGTTGATTCCTTCTCTTCTCCACAGAGTCTACACTCGTTAGTCTGGCTAAGGCCTACCTTCATAAAATGCTTTCTTAGAGGGCCATGTCCTGTCAACATTCCTAATATTAGTCATGTCCTCCTTATTCTGATCTAAGAGAGCTGTCCACCCTTGAACGTAAGGAGAAATAAAACAATTTGGATAGTCTTTGGCTTAGGCCTTACCATAAGGAATGCTGTACCTATTTTGGCAAGGGTATTCTGCTTTTTTTTGTTTCCATGAATGCCCTCATTGCCCGGCACCCAACCAAATGTGACTCTGTTCTTCTTTATCCATTTCGGATATACCTTGGCTATTTTTAAGGCTGATGGAAACAGTCCAGTTTGTAGATTTATTAGTGATACTGGTTAATAGTGCTATAAGTGAATCACTGCAGTGCTTTAAAATCAACTCTAGAAGATTTCTTGGGTTTTAGATTTTTTTCAAGTTTCCAGTGTCCTTTTTATCTGTATAAGCAAAATTAAGAAGTGCAGGTGTTTAGTTTTAATTATATTTAGTTATATTTTTATTTCATTAGGCTTAATCAATGAGCGAGTGAGAGAGATCGTGTGCCTGCCCTTGCTGCTCGGCTGGCAGTGGGGCTGTATCCTTGTACCAGTATGGTCAATGTTACACAACGTAACTCTCCTCCCAGTACCCCTGTGTGTTTTTATACACATTCACTTCTCTGCTCATTATCCCATCACCCTCTCAAGTTCACCATTCTCCTTTATTGTTTTACCTATTTTGTTATCCCTTGTTTACCGTTTATGTGCTCAAATGTGTGTGCCAAAATGTATGTTCTCCCGCGAATGTGGACCTCTGGACCTCACTCTGGTCTTTTCTACCTCTGACATCGTGTGCTTGGTCCAGAGACTCCTCTTGTAGTAGTACTCGGGCAAGACAGCTTCTCTTGGCGAGTGACGTCTTTGGCACATTCCATGAAATATCCTATCCTCAAATAGTCTCCTTTAAAATTGACGAAAGCTGGAGACCCAGAGTGGTCCTCCAAACTTTTTAAAAAGTAATTATTCTAAAATAACTGACTGATTAATTTTATTTCTTTTCTCTACACGACATTGTTTGGTCCGCCACGACCGCATGTCTCTCTTTCTTGTACTTAACATTGTTTGGTCCTCCGGGCAGGATCTTTAGTTTCTAATTTTATTGCAATCTCCCACGTAACATTATTTAATCCTATCCTGGACTGGATGCTAAAGAATCACACTCTGGATTTATATTTAACTTAGTCCATTTGCCAATTGTGATTTAACATATTATGTTTACTTATGTTACGAATAGGACCAAGTCTTTGACAGTTATTATAAAAAACTACCAGACCGCTAATCATGAAAGTAAGCAAGTAAAGTAATTTTAATATCACTCACCTAAATTAATATATCACTTTAGTGTGATATTGCCCTCCCCCTCTCACACTCATTGTTTGAACAATAGCTTAGTATGCATTCTCTGTAACAAGTTATTTATAATAGAGTATTAGTTCAATCTCAATAACAAGGGCGCTACAGTCCCCCTCAAGCGAGCCTTCTAGAGTGACATGTATAGCTGCCAATGGTGCAATGTAGCGGTTACAACGTTTATCACAAGATAACTAGATAAAGCAATGTCGAGCATGGCTGCTGCTTGGATGGGTGACCACTAAGCGATTCTGTTCTTGCAAGCAGCCCACTTGCCTGGCCAGGTGGTGGTTAGGAAGTTACCTTTCAGCCATTGATCCCCAGGTTGTGTTAGAGAGGGCTTCTTAGCCCTAACTTCACCTGGTAAAATAAGAAATATATCTTTACTTTACTAAAGTTGGCAGTGGCATTCCATGCTAAGAATAGATTTATCTACCCCTGCACCCCACAGGACCCTCACTATCTTACATAATGAATCCGAATTGGAAATTGACCCTAATATTGTTGACACTCATCTCTCAATATTATATTAATGTTCCCTCTAGATTAAATTCATTTGAAAACTTCTAATAGTTTATTATTTTATTTCATTTTAGCTGTTAACACTATTATTGAAATTTAATAGGCTTTGTGTGTAATCACATCTCAAACAGTTGATTATAAACAATTTTGATATATACTTGGTTTATTACAAACAATTCATTTGTTCTATTCATTGTTTCAATAAAATTAGTTTATAATTTATCATATGAAAAATTAATTTTCTCATTTAAACATATAATAATAAATATTAATACATTGTTTTAATCTCTTTGATAAATTATATACACTTTATTTTGTCAACTCCTGTAATTTAGTTTAAGACTAAGTAGATTCTATTGTTTTATTTAGGTATTTATCAGCTCTTAATTTTTTGTAAATAAATTAATATTTCAAATTGATAAATTAAGTTGAAAAGATACATATTATATCAGTGTTTGTGAATCGTGCTCGCCCCTCTCACTGAACGTTCAATTGATTTTTATTCTTTAAGCCTTTCTAAGAACGGTCAACTGCTGTAATAAAACAAGGTCAACAACCATCCAGTCAGAGGTTAATGAGCTTGCAAATCAAGATGGTCCCTTAAGTGCAGTTCAAGTGCAAGTTCTAACTAATTATATCACTGAAAGCAAGAAGAAACGTTATGAATTCGAAACAAATCTCGCACGCCATTGAAAATACTGATGATGACGGAAGGAAATTAAAGCCAATATGAAAAAACCATAAATGATTTATTTGAGCAAATTTCCAGTGTAATAACAAACAAAACACATTGGGGGTTCAATAGAAACACTTTTACCCTCAATTGAACCCTCACCGTTGTCTCACACTGCTACACACTGAAAGTGCTCTCGCAGATGCCACTTATGACCACTCAAGTTAGACTCCCAAAATTGGAGCTGAATGGAAGTCTTACATAAATTTATACAACATTACTGTCTGTAACAATGTGTTGCTCTCTAATTTAGTGAAGATGCAATATCTTCTCTCCATGCTCAGTGTTGAACCGCTGGCGTTAGTCCAATCTCTCATCTTGACAGCTCGAAATTATACCATTGCCTATGACCGGCTCTGAGATTGTTATCCATAACCCCATCGAATGACAACTCTCCATTTAAATCACATCATGGATTTGCCGTAAATCTCGGCCAACACAACAAAAAACATGAAATCATTCGTAAATTATTCTTTAAACACACAAGGCTCTTGAATGCGACATCACTTCTGAGTCTAACCCCTTGCTCTCTGTGATGATACTTTGCAAAATGGATAATAGTTTAAGAAAGCAACTCAAGAATTATTGTGCACGTATTAGCAACAAATCTCATGCTCTACCCGATGTATAATAACATTTTTTAAGAATGCTTTTTTTAAACTTATAAAATCAAGACATAATTTGACAGCTCCTTGAATCAAGAACTGATTAACCTCGAAACATCGTATTTTACGCGACTTGGTTCGTGAAATTTTGAATGAAGATCGACATGATCTCGAGCTCCATTTGATCTAAGGTTACCTCCACTATTGTAGTGGAGTTTATCTTGGTAAGTTCTACTCCTGTACCGCGGCAAGCTTCCGCCCTCCCCCCAAAAAACATAACAAAGCACTGGACACTTAAAATCGACCGATTCGATCGTTCCGGATTTTAGCATGCTTTAAGCTGTAAAGCGGCAGAACGGTAGTGGCCGCGATATAAACGCGTCTTTTGTACTTAAGTATTATTCAGTCGTCGGAGTGGGATTTCCGGACGAAATTGTCCAACCTTTATTCTTGAGTGGACAGTATATCATAAAGACGTGTGTTAGATAGATAGCAAAGGCCTAAAATGTACAGTTATTTGGTATAAACAAGCTTAAGAGTTCGGTTCGTTGAATAATATGATGTTTTAAGGTTTGATAAGGTGCAGCCTTTTTTTTTGTACACCAGAATGTCAGTTGGATTTTTACCAAGCCTGATAAGATACCTTTTAGAGAAGAAGAGAAAGTAGTGGGTTAGCTACAAGTAACGTCGAGAGGGTTCGTTTGCGTCCTGTTGCATAGCAATAACAGAATGGGCTGAGGGTTGAGCGGCAAGAGAAACATGCTGCCCTGCCACTCACGTCTGTTGTGGCTAGTGCCGATATCAGCGATACAAACATTAAACTTTAAGTCGTAAACATTAAATTGTGTATCCGTCTGTACAAATCGCTAGTCTTAACGGGCGCTAGAGCTCTCGTGAGAATTGTTACAACCGGAGGTTGTTTGCAAGAACTGGAGAACAATGTCGGTTGTTGAAATTTCATTTATAAACATTGCCAAGACATCACTACCGTGTGTGAACAGACTTCGTCTTGACTCCCGGAACAACCAGCGATACAAATACTTGCTACATTTCTCGTGAGTAAAATAGCTTATTTTCTTCACATTATGCTACATTAGTTATGCAATTTCTCTCACAACTTTACTAGCCAGTGTAAACGTAACCTAATGTTGTCACCAGTCTACAAACGGCCAGCCACCGAATGAACCACGCTCATCAGTTTTCGTCGTCAGAGCGGTATTGGTTGGACAACCGTTAGGAATCCCGTCAGTTCTCCGATCAATTATTTACCTGAACGATTTGTCCGCACACGTGACGATCGGTAGGACGATTCGAACTGATCAAACTAAATAGTCCAACGTGCACGAGGAGCCTTATTGCATGTTGTTTCGTAGTCCTTGACTATAATCTATCGAACACGATGTGACAAACCACAGCCTTTCGTGCATTTATTTACTTTGTAGTTATGTTGTCGTGATTCTATTCTCTCATTACGAAATATTTAAAAACCAGTTATTGATCAAATTAATTGTGCTCGTTATCTGGGTGCAAATATAGAATGTACTGTTCTGTACCTATTGTACAGATCGCGAACTAGGCGCACTTCGGCAACTTCCGAAGCAGATAACTTTCTGATGCATTCTTTATGTATTGGACGTTATTAGTGGGATATATTCTGAGCCACGACACTTTCGCGGGAATGTCCCCCCCACCCCCCCCCCCCCCCACCCCCCCCCCCCCCCACCCCCCCCCCCCCCCACCCCCCCCCCCCCCCACCCCCCCCCCCCCCCACCCCCCCCCCCCACTTGTGTTTTCGTCCAAAACTCTCTGGCACTTTTCGCATGGTCACACAAAAAATAACTCAGTACTTGTCATTATGGATTTAATTTTATCTCTGGCACTAAGAGGGTTAATATAATATACAAATTAAAATATAATTTATAATTACAGCAAAACATTACCTTATTTATTTACAAGTATAAACATGACTGCTTGCAAAAAAAAGAAGTCACACACATCACTGTTCTTGCCACTATTAGTCAAAAACGAAACACATGATTGTAATTATGAATTTATTTCCAAACACTTTTTTATTTTGAATGATGTTGTTGTATTGAATTATGTTTTAGGCTTTAAAAATGTTAATATAGAGAAGCTATATTTTTATATGTAAAAGAAATGAATTTGTTTTTTTTAAATTGTATGAAGGCTATTCAGAAAGTAATAGACGTATTTGAATGGTGAGGCAGAGGGCAGGACTACAGCCTCTATCTTGGTGTCAAAACACTCTGGCGTTCAGTAAGCATCGAACTGTGGTCGCGTGAGGTCCGTATCTCTTTTACTTCTCTCACTGTGATGATTTAAAATGTGTGCTGCAATTGAAAATCTCGCCACTTGTGAAGGGCGGTCAGTGATAAGGTTTTTGTTGGCAAAAAACCATAAACAAATTGAAATCTATTGCCAACTGTGTGAAGTATATGGAAATGGAATAATGAGTGAAAACAGAGGAAGGCAGTGGTGTATTGACTTTAAAAATCGCTGCACCAGTGTTCATGAGAATAGTCGTAGCGGTCAGCCTCAGCCTAGTGACTGAATGAAGACTTGATGTTTAAAATCAATGAAAAAGTTCGTGAAAAATCGCCGTTTCACAATGACAGAGCTTGGAAGGATTTTTTGAACCCACCTGGCACAAAATTTGTGGTATCCAAGCTTCCCTACAACAATTTCATGAAGTAAACTTCGTGAAAGGATTCACACCTTGGGATACCGCAGAACGTTTGAGGACCCATCATAATTGACACTGAGCCCCGGTTGGCCAGAGCATCAGCTCTTTCATTCCCAGGGATCCCCTCATGACCAGGAACCCAACAAACAGTCACATTGTTGATTCTGGCAAGGAAAGAAACAACTTGATAGCAATCCCAAAACAAGGTAGAATTTGAACATACAAGAGTCCAGCGCCATCAGTGCTGCTTAACTATCCATGAAAAATATTGATCGTCTTACTCCTATAATGCAGACAAAGAGTTTCACGAGCACATTCCATAATGGCTGCGACCTCCGCTTCAAAAATTGTAGGATAAGGACCCATAGGGACCACCAGCTCCTCGCATGGTCTCAACCCCACAATTCCAGTGCCTGTGCCACTTTTTGTTTTAGAGCCATCTGTAAGCCATTCAAGCTCCGCTGGTGGAAGAAATTTTCCTTCCCTCCGACCAATCGTACCTAGGAGGTATCACAGTCCTAACGGGTTTGTCAAAGGGAAATTTTTGTGGCATCTGATCAGAGATCATGTGCAGAGCATCCCCTGAACCAGAATGCTGTATCTACAGTGCCCACCGTTGCAGCCTGACCAGAGTCCCGCTTGCTGAAGACAGTAGGCACTCCTCCTGGCCATAGCCCGAATGACAATGTCCAGGGGGTCGAGGTTGAGGCAACAATCTAGAGTTGCACCTGGCACACTAGGAAAAGCCCCAATGATAGCAAGGCAAGCTGTCCTTTGGGTGCCATCCAGACAAGCTACTGCCATCTTGGCCTCCGTTTTTGGCCACCACACAACAGCCTCATACATTAGTGCAGGTCTGGCTACGGAAACATAAGCCAGTACAAAAGCCTCGACTTAAGTCCTCAAGACCCACCTATTATGCGTCTGCATTGAATTAAAGACCATTTCCCCCTGGCGATAACCCTTTTTAGATGAGGTCTCCAGTTTAGGACCCTATCTAGGAGTCACGCCCAAACGAGAGAAAAAATGGTGGAAGACAGTCATTGAAACCTAACCTATAAATTTACTTATAAAAAATGAAAACTGTTCGCTAATAAAACAATCTACTGGTTGAAATATTACATAACTAAATATAAATTTATCATTTATAATTACACTGTCAGCAGCTGGAACAAAAATAAATCATAAAAGTCACAACATCATAGCTAGCTATTATCAGCAGCAAATTTGAAAATTGTAACAAAGATTTACAGTTATAGTTATAATTATAATAAGATATATACAGAGATTATTATTATTATTATTAACAAAGATTATCGTTTATACTACTAAATTTATGACCTTTAGGTTATTATAAAGTTTTTTAAAAGCCCCAAAACATTATTAGAATAACTGTTTTTATCAGGTAATTATTCCTTTTTTAGATACTTAATACAACAATTTATGTTTCTACTCACCATAAAAAAGTAAAAACAGCTTTTCTTACAATATTTATTATTAAACTGTTCTCTAGTTTATTGTAAATAAAAATGTACCTAATTGAATCAATTAACTCAATTTAAAACAATAAGTTTTAAAACCCAATGATCATGAAAACCCATGCTTCTTGTACTACTTTCTTTTTTTTTAACTCATTTATTTACCCAAAAACTCCTACCAAACTATTCATTTTCTGAAACTACATAGAGTATATTTGTGACCTTTAAGCCATCTTGGAATTGGAAATTGATATACTTAACACTATTTTCCAGGCACACCCCTACCCATTTTTTTACATGAATAAAGTATTTTCACACTTCCCGTAAACAAATTAGAATGAAAATATTTACTTACTTATTATCATTGTATTATAATGTTCATTGTAAACAAAATGATACCAAATACAGTTAGGTTTGCAGTAAAAAACTACTTTTTACAGATTTTAGAGAGAAAGTTTGCAAAACTCTGGAAAAACAGCTTGGCATTTAAGGAAAATACTAAGGGCAGTCAGAGGGTTAAGGCCAGTAGATAATGGACTGTTCCAAGGCTACAGATTACAGACAACAGAATACTTTAAATAGTATTAAATTGAATTTAAAGAATTTTACGATACAAAAGACCATCCTATTTGTGTTTAATAGGTAATTTTACATTGGAATAGGTAGAAAAATACTGATTTTTCCTTAAATACCAATTGTTTCAAATATACCTGATGTTAAAGTGTTTGAATTTATGATACTCAATCACACAAAACTTAGTGGACAGATTTAGACACAATTCACCATGTAGGCTACATTGCTTAGATATAATACTAAAACATGGGTGTATATTTATTCCAAAATACAATGAATAAATAATTTTAAAAATAATTAAAGCAAATTTATTTACTATTAAGAACCTCAGAACGCAACGTGCCATGCAGTACCAAAGAATTTTATATTTACACTAATAAACACCCAACTGTTTAGTGGGATTCAAATAGCAATGACTATATTTGCCAAATTATTCAACTTTTACTAAAATTAGTAGCAGTCAGAATTAATGAATTCGAAAAATTATCATAAAATTAAATTTAGTTGATAAAACTGTGAATGCATCCAAGTAAGGTATTTAAAATTTACTTCTTTTGACGATGTGGGATCTGTTTTATTTACAGAAGGTGACAGGAATAAAATCTTACTAATCACAGTGTACTCATATTAGTACTAATTGCATAATGTATTTGTAACAAATTTGATTCATTACTGTACACAACTACATTGAAGTAAAACAATACGATGAAGTATTTCTGTAACTTATATTTTTGATTAAGCTCATTCAAAACCATAAATACAATAGCAACTAATGACTGTTATATTTGGTATTCCTATGATCACAACCATATCATACTCAAAAGTATGAACATCAAAAACTATATTTTATTTTCTAAAAGTATAACATTTAATTTGAGAATGCAACTCTTTTTTTTCATTTTAATAACGAAAATTAAAAGTTATTGCAGGACAATTACATGTTAATATTTTGTATATTTTTATTGAATCCTTGCCAAGTAATATACAACATAGCTCAATACAAATCGTAATATAATGAGACAAAAATTATAACTTTTGTTTTAGACTTTTCTGACTGGCAAATCTAGGGTTAAGAGTTGGGTATAGAGAAGAAGCAAGATTTAGTTTTTCAATGTTAAACTTTGTGCACTTTTGCCCCTTATTTTTATCATAGCATTATGAGAGATATCTTATTTTAAAGATATAATTAATATGCATCCAAACGATTGTTTTTATTTAGAGTGTTTACATTTGAAATGTTTTAAAATTCAAGCATAAACCATCTTAAAATTTTTGTGTGAATAACATTAAAAAATTTAAATAACAAAAAAGCATTTGGATTTGAATTAATATGTTCAAAATGAGACATCTTCCATAATTTTATCAGTAAAAATACATGTACTGCATGAAGTTTAAAATTGTTTTAATAGGGTTACAATCAAGACCATTACCATTAGCTCTTAAAATGAGCACAGTGTATGGTTTGATTTGTATAGTGTCAATAGATGATGACGGACAACAGCCAACAACAAATATGAAGATGACTTGTGACTACTATACATACAATAAGTAGAATAACAAAGTATTGCTAGTAAAGTTTTCAATTTAATTTTCAAAGAAAAGTTTGTGATTAATACGTTCCGTAGTTGTGTGATGGTAAACCATGTACTTTGGGGGTCCATAAAATACTCTCATCAAGTTTCAGCATACAGGTATTATTTGTCAGGTCAAAATAAATAAGAAAAGCAATGTAAAGTTTAGTCCTATCTTTGTTAGATTATAAATTGTCTGTTTTATGCCAAGAAAGATTTCATGAAAAAATTATAACAGCACTCAATTTTGGCTTTATTTTTAGATAAATATTTCAAGACTGCTTTTATGTTGTTAAACAAGTACTATCAGAATATTGAAGTTTTTGCTGAGTTCACTCTCTGAGTTAAAATATAATAATCAAGTTATTAATGTTGTTTAACTCTTAAGTCAGTAGTCTAACAATTTTGCAAAGTTTAAATCTGATTATCTGATTTAGAATTACTTTGTAAAAGAATACATATAAAGGCAAGTACACCAAGATCGATTAGACTATTATAAGATATTTCATATTTATTTTGATCTGTCCATCTGTTGGAAGTTTGATAGAGTAATTTATGGACTCTATTTGTAATTTCATGCAGGAAGTCAAGTAGAATAAGGCTAACTACAATACAGTAAAACAATTATTAAAGTTTAAGTTGGTCTAACTCATTGAAATAGTAGTTCAACTTCATTTTGTTCAGTTTTATGGAAAACGCAATCTAAATTCATGTGTAGTTCACTTTGTCATATTTTAATGCTCTAACTATTCCAATTCCTTTCGTAATAAGGTAATAGCTTAGTATTAGGATGTATAATGTATTTGCCAAAGAAATAAAATGAGATAAATGTGTTATTTTGCTTTGTTTAATATTAATTTAGAATTTATTTTTCAGAAAACAAGGAGGAAAAGAATTCATTTTGAATTATGGCCGACTGTGAAGAAATGAAAGGAAATAAAGAAGATCGGAAGCAGATTTGCAGAGACTTTTTGAGAAATGTATGTTTACGTGGCCAAGATTGTAAATATTTTCATCCAGACGAAAAAGAGTATAATCCTCCAACTACTCGGTCTAAACTGATAACATTTTGTCATGATTTCCAAAATGGAAAATGCATGCGATATCCTTGTAAATTTTTACATTGCTCAGATGAAGAAGAAGAACGTTACAGGCAAACAGGTGAACTACCTTCTAGAGTACTTGAAGAACCATGGAATAAATGGATAGCAGCTGAATTAATTTCTGCAAAAATGGGGGATACAACACCTGTCTGTAAAGATTATTTGAATGGGGAATGCGGTAGAAGAAGTTGTAGGTTTCGTCATATAACTATGAGAGAGCTTGAGGCTCTGAGCAATCGTGGCAGAGTTCCTCCTCGACCTCCACCGTTTGAAGAAGAAGCAATGTTTCGTAGACGAGATGACAGGCCAAGGCCTATAATTGATGATTATGAACCTACTTTTAAACGCAGACGTTTTATGGATACTCCTTATGGTTATCCAAATGGGCATGTTCGACCAGATAGAGCAATGTTTGTACTGGAAGAAGAAAATGCTATTTTAAGGCAGCGTGTTGCAGAGCTTAAAAAAAGAGTTGACGATTTGCAAGCGACAAATGAGTTTTTGTTAGAACAAAATGCACAAATGAGAATTAATGACAAAGGCGCAGCGAGTTTAACAGCTGTTACAGTACCTGCAGTAACTATTACAAATACAGCACAAATGCAACCTGCGCAAGCACCCAATCATCAAGTGATGAATGCAGCGATTCGTACAGTTACGGCAAGCGTAGCAACTGTGCCCGTCTCAATAGCTGCTGTTGCGGGAACACCTTGCTCTATTGCGACTGTGTCTATGGCACCTGTACAAATTCCTCCCGCTGTTGTAACAATGGCACAACCCAGTGGACAGAATCCTTCAGGCGGTCCGCAAGCGCTTCCTATGTCTATGAGCGAACCTCAAGGTCCTTTAGTTTCATACCCTATTATGACACGACCAGTTCTTCAACCAAGCATTACCCATTAATATCTTCAGGTGAGATTAATGTATCTCAGAAATTAAAAGCCAAAAAATGTGCCACCATATGTGGATATAAAAGCAGTCATCACTAAGACTCAGTGAGTCCAAAAAGACACATATATATTTTTTCAATTAAAATTTCGAGATCTGCAATCTAATCTCTTCTTCAGGTAAAGAACTAACCTAATACATAATTACAAACTAGGTTAAAATAAACAAATCTTACCAAAGCGTTGTGGCACGCCTAAGTCAGGAATCACAACCTAGTCGGGTCTTTATTTAAAACTGTATATTTGCCAGTATTTAAAGTTTCCGCAATCTTTTCTTTATACGCTACTGAGTCAAGTACAACAGTAGCGTTGCCTTTATCGGCTGGTAAGATTTTGACTGTGTCGTCTTTCCCAAGGATCGACATGGCCTTTTTCTCCTCTATTGTCAAATTGGGTTTTGTGGGGGGAATTTTTCTGAGTGAAAGACTGGCCTCACAACGAAACCGGTCACCCTGTTCCTGAGATAACTGTGAAACAGCCAACTCGATTCCAGTTACGAAATCCAGTGCCTTTACCGATTTTTGTACCACAGAAAAGTTTAAACCCTTGGATAAGACTGATATTTCCGCTTCATTGAGGATTTTTGAAGAGAGGTTGATTACATTTTTATTATTTACATCCGTATTCACGTTGCCATCTTTAGGCCAATCACATTTTTTGGGCCTAATTTTTTCAAGTTTGGAGATTTTCTTTTTCTTATCTGTTTCAGAAACTTTGTTACATCTATTTTGGATGCTTTCGAGAATGTTGTTGAATTCTGTACCGATCAGTGTTTTTAATTCAGTTGTTTTAACCATCAGTCGAGATTAGGCCGCTTTGGTTGCCAATTCTAAAAAATGAACTAAAGAGAAAACCAAAAGTATCAAACGGATCAGATATTTGTGATAAACCAATGCGGAGTCACTATATGGTTTTAAGAAGTTCATCTCGTATGAACCTATAATAACGAAAGGGCCCATTCCTGTCCCCCTTCCTTTTTATTTCCGCCATCTTGTTTTAGCCAGCCGTGACGATTACCATTGGCTAGTCCCTCTGGTCAGTCGTAGGTGGTTAGTAGACGAATGAAGACATAATTGTGACCTGTATTCCGTAGTTAAGTTTTAATGATTAGTGTTTTGTATAGTTTTTTACTAAGTGCATGTTTATAGAGTTAGTGAAGTTGGCAAACAACATGTAAGTTGTGATTCCTGACTTAGGTGTGCCACAACGCTTTGGTAAGATTTGTTTATTTTAACCTAGTTTGTAATTATGTATTAGGTTAGTTCTTTACCTGAAGAAGAGATCAGATTGCAGATCTCGAAACGTAGTGTTACTGTTTTCTTGTTTCACTGAATGATGGCAAATGAATACTATGTATATATTTGTTTATCTTGTCCAGAGACAAAAGAATAGTTTGATTTTGGTTGAATTTGGCTTTGTAACTTATAAATCAATCTTTTTTTCAGTTTGACACAAAACATTTTTATCCACGGCCTCACACAGAATTTCCAAAATATAAATCTGTCCCCACTTAGTAAAACCACTTATGATGTAATATGATGGAGCACTATATTTTTCAGACATAAGTAAGCATACACCAGATACGTATTGCATTGTTGATCGTTAAAAGAATTATAGTTTAAGGGAAATCGTGATTGACTTTTATATCAGGTTTTGCATGTGTAGATTGCATTTCTGGTTAGAATAACTTATATTTCTAACACTACAGCTGAGATGGCTTAGTTGCCCAGATCAAGAAAATATATTCATGGTCCTTGGATCTATTTTGGCCATAATGCCTTTATTTACAAACCTTGTAATTTGCTTATGATCTTTCTAGTGCTATGGTTTACCTTTATCCCGATGAAAAAACAACTATATACGAGGTGTGTTAGAAAAATAATGAGACTGATTTCATACTAACCAAAGTTTTTATTATTTTCAAACAACAATGTTATCCCCTTCAAAGTAGTTTCCTTGGGCAGCTATACATCGGCGGAGTCGTCGTTCCCACTCTTGGTAGCAGCGCTGGAAGTCTTCAATTGGTATGGCTTTTAACTGGTCGGTCACAGTCTTTTGAATGTTCTCCAGAGTTCCAAAATGACGTCCTTTTAGGACATGTTTCAATTTCGTGAAGAGGAAAAAGTCACAAGGACTTAAATCAGGTGAATAGGGGGGTTGAGGAACAACAGTAATGCGTTTTGAGTTCAAAAATTCACAGAGATGGAAATGGCCGTGTGACATGGAGCATTGTCATGATGAAGCATCCACTTGTCTGCAATTTCCGGTCTCACACGGATCACTCTTTTCCTCAAATTTTCAAGGACACTTTTATAAAACACTTGGTTGACAGTTTGTCCTGGTGGAACAAATTATTGTTAAACGACGGTCTGATCTCACAAGCGCCCTCACACGATCCATGTTTTCGTCCGTTCTTGAAGTCAAAGGTCTCCCTGAGCGAGGTTCATCTTCAACGTGTTCTCGGCCTTCCAAAAATGATTTGTGCCAGCGGAAAACTTGTGCTCTCGATAAGCACTGTTTCCCATAGACCTGTTTCAACTTTTCAAAAGTCACACTCGCGGATTCACCAAGTTTAGCACAAAACTTTATTGCACAACGTTGCTCTAAATTTCGATGCTCCATTTCTGTGACGCACAATTAAAACACAACTTTACTAATGGCGCTGTCAAAACTAATGTGTTAACTGTACGGAGTTGTAACTCGGACTGAGGAAGTGGAAGGGATAAATAAACAGGTTTAGCGTCAGCCGGTAGACACAACGTTGCCAGATCTCCCGCAGTGTTACCAATCTCATTACTTTTCTAACACACCTCGTACACAAGACTGAGAGGTAGAACATACTTCAATCAAAATGTGTCTAACTTCGGGTTTTTAAATTCACTTCCAGTCTAATGTATGGCACCACAGTTGAATTTGCTTTATTGCCTCTATCAAACAATATCTGTGTAGGTGTTTAAAATATTACTTCGGTTTAAAAGTATCAACTTTCTGTTTAAGATATTTCCAATGACATAGTAGAGTTTATTTTGTGGTCTCGATAAAGAATATATACATCAACACAAAGGACTCAGAAGCCACTTCGGTCAAAATGCATCTACTTCTGGCTGTTTGAATTCACATCCTGTTTAATGTATTTACATTACAGTGCCACAGATGAGTTTGTCTTATTGCCTTGATCAAGAACATGTATAAATATTTAACCCTTTGAGTTCTGTGGCATCGGCATAACAGACGATGTAAATTACTGGTGTAGATTGGCTTGACGATCCGTATTAGGCGAAATTCAATATAGTATACAGTTGAAATGTCCAAGTGACCACATAGCTGCACCTATAAGAGATCGGGACTTCTCAGAGGCCGAGTTTTGGATGCTGAAAGTTTCCACAGGCCAAGAACTACCAAAAGTGAGGACCTGCCAGAGGTCTTAGGCTGCCAAAGGATGGATGGAGCTTATCAAGAGCTTGGAGCCTCTAGAACCTGAGAGCTCCAATAGGTGCCAGAGGGCCGGGGCCTGCCAGAGTCCGGGAGGTCCTAGAGGCTGAGCGCTCCCAAAGACTAGGAACTGCTAAGGTTGGGAGATACCAAAGATCGGGACATGCCGGAGGCAATCTTGGAACAACAGCCTTATTTAACTTAGTTTTCAGAGAGCAAAGTCTAAACAAATAACAATTTTGTGTCTTGTTTCAGATGTGTTACAGGCTTTGGATGAATCACGGAGGATGCTCGGTATCTTCTGTGATTTATCCAAGGCCATTGATTGTGTAAATCATAACCTTTACTAAAAAATCGAAATGTTACATGTTTAAAAGTTTTCAGTTAATTTTTTGAAACTTATCTGGGAGCGAGATACCACAAAGTCAAAATACATGATTAATAGAAGCAAAGTACTTTACTCTGGTAGGAGGGAGATTCACACTAGGATTCCACAAGGTTTCATTTTATATCCTTTATTGTTTTTTATTATTTATAAATGATTTACCTCTTAATGTGAACTCTAAAATTGTTCTATTTGCTGATAAAACAACCTCTCTTCAAACAGGAAAAATTGCGCCAATTTAGAATATTCTGTGCACCAATCAATCTTCAATATGTTTAATTGGTTTCAAAGCATTGGTATGAAATTGAATATTGCCAAAACAAAATTTTGGAACAACTCATAACAAGTGTAATATTCAACATTTTTGGCAGAGAACCTAGACAGTTTTTTAAGTTGGGCATCCCATATCAACACATTAGAGGATAAATATATAGAGCATTATTTGTAATTAGAAAAACTATCTGAAACAACAGACTTAACCCATTAAGGTAGTAGTTATTTAAGTTTCTGCAGACCTGATGGCAGCTATTAACTTTTTTGAATAAAACATAATATTATATAACATTCACACTATTTTTTTTTATTATAATGTACACAATAAACTAAAATAATACAGTACATATGTTCTTAAATGCTGAGTTTAGCACAATTCCAAAGGTACGGACATATTCACCTGTCCACGATGTAGAGCAACTGAATCGAGAAACTCTTCATTTTAATGAAAACCCCCATATTTCAACCCTGAAATGGCGTTTTTAGGGGATAGGAGTAATTTTTGAAAGATTTTCAAGTTTAAAGGTAGGATCATTTTGTAAAATGTTTTAATTTATTTTGATTATATAAAGGGTGGTCCAAAATGTCTAAGTTGTACGGTTTTACTGTTACTTTGTTAAAAATTGTAGCAAATCCAAATTTTTATTCAAGGTTATCAAAGAAGTACTCTTTCTAAAAATATGTTTTGGTTGTCACTTGTCACTGTTCAGCACATTTTTTAAATTGTCCAAATTTAGGCTATTTTAAACTTGTAAAAAATTCAAATAGCAAGGTGTGACTTTTATTACATCTATCAATAGGTCTCTTAAAAACTAAATTTTTTGTACTTAAAGTTTGGCTTTATCTTGAATGGTTGAGAAATGGCACCAAAACTACTAATTTTCTTCATGTTTGTTGCATTACTATGTTCTGATCTCCTATTTTTGCCGTAGGTTCTTAGTGAATTGATTTTTACTTTTTTTTACCTTCTTTAAAACTTTTGCTGTAATTGAAGTAATTATCATTCCTACAATTATCTAGGTTCTAACTATTTTGGTCTAACAATTACGTTATTCAATTCAACTAACTATTCTTATTTAAAGATGATCAAACTATAACCATAGTTTTCCAAACAGAGTTCTACTCTGCAACTGAATATTTTACAGCCCTTAAGACCTCTTCTCCATTTATTGATTAAAAAGTAGCCCTGATTTTGTTGCAATATGTCCTCTCGAGCCGTGTCCCTTGACTCATAAACCAAGTCTTTTAACCTTACAAGTCCAAGTACGTTAAATCCAGAGATCTGGGTGGGTAGTTGATTAGTTCTCCCAATCCATTTTTGAGGATATTCCTCATCCAGAGTTTCTTTAACTGCTTCAGAGTAGTGGGCTGACACTCATTGTGCATAAAACCACATTCCTTGGATATTTTTTTCAGGAATATTCAACAATAAATAAGGCAAGTAATCGATGAGGAATTTGTTGTACGTATTTCCGTCCAAATGTCTTTACAAGAACAGGCTAAGAATTTGGTTACCAATAATACAGCACCAAGTCAATACTTAAGTGCAATACCTTTGGTTGTCTACCTCCTGCATACAGTGAGAATTCTCAGAAGCTGGTTCACTTCTCTATTGCTCTGGAAGATTGCTCCCTTGCACCATAAAAACTTGTGAGAAAAATATCCGGTTGTACATTTCCAATTTCACAAACATGACTAAGAGAGTCTCAGATGAGGAAACCTTTCACAAATGATGTTCACTGACTGGGTAGTATTGAGCGTAGAACAGCAGTAGTTTTGTAGTAAACATATGAACTCCATTGATATCGAGGAAACTTCCTCATTGGTGAATGGCATGTATAATAGATAACAATACACGTCTTCATGGACACAGTACAAAACTGACTATCTAAAAGGAATAAAATCTGATAAAACATAATTATTATTTCTTCCAAACTTATTCAAAATAATTTAGTAGTTGGTGAAAATAAACTTGTTCATCCCAGTAGGTAGTAACGAAACACATAAGCATATATAAATTAATTAAAAACAGGTTAAAACATTTGGTTTGTTATCAAATGAATCCATCACAGGCTAATCAATGTTTATATTTGATACAAATTCACACTTTTAGTATATGGTAGTTCTCGTTATACGAAAAGTGTTTTAAAAACAAAGGTAGACACTTTGGCAGAAGAACACAACAGCATACTAAATGCAATGAAACGTTATGAAAATTAATATTTTGTGCACTATTTTTCAACTATTCAAGATAAAACCAAACTTGACACAAAAAAAAAAGTTTTTAAGAGAGCTATTGATTGGTGTAATGAAAGTCTTACCTTGATATTTGAATTTTTTAGGTTTGACTAGTTTGAAATGTCCTAATTCGAATATTTCAAAACAAATTTGAAATGTGCTGCAAAGTGACAAGTGTAACATATTAAAAAAAAGTACTTTGGTAATTAAATAAACTTTTTTTTAATATGTTACAGTTGTCACTTTGCAGCACATTTCCAATTTGTTTTGAAATATTTGAATTAGGACATTTCAGACTAGTTAAACCTAAAAAATGTATATATTATATTACACACACAAATATATATATATATATATATATATATATATATATATATATTAATTAAATTGCTCTCTGATAAATTGGAATAAAACAAAATGAGAGATTCCATTTCTTTCTTTAATAAATTTGCTAAAGATACAATTATTTTCTGTCTGGATCAAGAGGAATAATATGCCACCTGGACTAAAGTAATCACAAACAAAAAATGGAAAAGGTGACATGCTTTCTCATAGAAAAGAAAAGACCCTTGTTACTACATTAGTTTCATGGAAATATAAAAGGACAGTAACTGTGCTTAGCACAAACATAAATGCAGCAAATGAGAGATGACCAAAGTAGCAAGCACATGACCAAACTAACCTCAAACTGAACAGAAAAAATAATATAAAAAAGTACAATTATTCAAGTACAAATATTGTAATAATTCCATTTTAAATTGATAATCTAGTTTTGATCAGTAATTAATTATTTACTTAAAAGGGCACATAAGTTTGCAAGTAGCCACGGATTTGAAGATCCACTTGAAACATGAGGTAATAGTTTAAAACTGTGTTGATGATACCATGTTCAGTATACCCACATTGTTGTTGTTTTGTTACATTGTTGATGTATTAAAACTAATGTTTTATCATTTATATTTAATATATTTTCCTGTAAAAAAATCTATACTAAATGTGAATTATACACCATTAGTACCAACAGGTGTATGTATTTTAGACACTAAAATCTAAGTTTCTGAAGTTAAATTTAAGAGAAGTTCCTAATTATAACAGTTTTAAACTTTACCCTGTGCGCTCTCTTAATACAGTTTCATAAATAATGTGCTACGTAGAACTTATTTATTTATGACCTGTGGAATTTATAAACAACTAATATATTATATAATAATATATTAAAATATATATAAACTAATCATATATTTTAACATTAGTTTTTAGATACAGCCACAATGTACTTAATGTGTACAATCTAAGGCAAATAATTGGTTGATTGTCTGATATCTAATGTGCGGTTACAAAAAATAATAATAATAATACTTAAAATTTGCTCACAATTTATTTACTATAACTAAATGATAATTACATGAAAAATACGGCAGTATAAATTGGTTCAAAACATAAACAAAAGTGACATTTTTCAAGCTTTGTATGTAGTTATTTTTAATTATTATGGTAGTGTAAGATTTTTCAAATTATTAACTTAAATTCAACTTAAAAAATTAAATATTTAACACCAACATTTGTCTGTGTTGCAGGTTTGACTTGAGAATTTGTGAGTTTGGTTTTTCAAGACTTAAATGGCACAGCATTGTGATTTGATCCAAGATATCAAGTGACAAGTGCAATACACTCTACAGCAACATACAAGAGAAATGAAATGTTCTTATTCAAAACTATTCTGTTTGCACTGAGTTAAAACTAGTCCATAATGATTTTAAAAATTGTACATGGGAGGTGATTTTGTTTCGTGCATGTAGGAAACAGCACTGTCTTTGTTTTTGTTTTAGTGCACTTTTTGATTCTATAAATGAATCAAGAAAATCAGTTGTTGGGTTTTTTAGTAAGTATTACATCAAACATTTGGTTATGTTGTATACAAATAGTTATATAGTCACTGTTCTTGTAAATGTGACCTCTTGTATTATTTCTTGTTGTTTTATTTTTACTTCATTTAAACCGTGTTCCTGAATTAAAAAATATATAGGTTAGTTATTTTGTTATGATTTGTTATACAAAATAGTTATTTTAGTGTGATTAAGTCAAGTTAATTACCATATAATGAAGGCAATTCTGATATCAAAGAACCAACTCATTGATTATAGTGGGGGAATTATAAGAAATCTGGAGTAATAACCAATGATAGATTAGCATATGGTTGCCACATCAAACTACTGCTGCTGGTGATTGACCACTGTCATCATATATTCATATTCAAATCATGCATGGACACAATGCCCGAATGCTCTAACCTTACCTGATGTGAATGTTTTGAAAGTTTATTATGATCCTTGTGGTTCGGTAATGAAACTTAGATTTTACCCAGCAATTGTGAAATTAAGATGTTCGTCCAAATAAGAGGATTTTTAGAGTGAAGATAAAAAACAATAATAGTAAACAGGAAGATAGTAAAGCAGTTGTTTGGTAACTATGCCTTTATATTGTATGACAAATATTCATGTTATGCCAATAAAATTGTTTGTATTAGTAATAAATACTTATCAAAATGTGTTCAATCATTAGTGATTTTGGTATTTATCAGTCATTAAATACAGATAGGAATGTGCACCAATGACACAAAACTACTATGACTGACCAATTCTACACAGTGGGACATTTTAAACCAATCATTTTGTTTTATGTGCCTGTCAAAAGTAATATTAGTAATGTACAATTAAAAAGATGAAGTAAAATGGTGTTCCATTGAAAAATACAGGGTGATTACCGGGAAACACATGTTTTTGACTTGCGAAGTATACAAGGAATATCGGTTGGCGACGGCCGGAAGTTGTTGCACTGTGGAAGGGGGAGCGTGCAATTTCAGTTCTAGCCGAGATGTGGAACCTTGAGCATCGTACGTTTGTCAAGCGACAGTTTCACGCAAATGGTGAATCAGTCACTCAGACTCAGCGAGACTTTCGTGCACATTTTAACATTGCACGACATGGAGCTATCCCTGATCGTAACACGATATTGCGTTGGATACATAATGTTAACACAACTGGATCTTTACTTAAGAAGAAACCTCCTGGACCGGCAACGACAATTAGTATGCCTGAGACAGTTGAAAGAGTGCGCCTTGCAAGAGTTCAGAGTCCTAGCCGCTCAATTTGGAAGCGGGCATCTTCTCTCGGACTTCGCCCATCCACAGTGAGGAAGATTTTGGTCACACATCTTAAATTTCATCCTTTCAAGCTGGCAGTATGTCATAAATTGAGTCAAGCAGATAAGAGACAACGTGTAAATTTTTGTAAAACAATGAGTGAAATTTTGGAAGAAAATGACGAAGCAGTTATCCTTATGAGTGATAAAGCGCATTTCCACTTGGACGGAGCAGTCAACAAACATAATTTACGATTTTGGTGTGCAGAAAATCCTCAAAACGTAGCTGAGAGACCTCTCCATAGCTTACGTGTGACTGTGTGGTGTGCGGTTAGTGAAAATGGGATCATTGATCCTTATTTTTTTTAAGGCAACGATGGCAGAGCAGTGACAGTGAATCCACAACGATACCTGGAAATGTTGGAAGAATATCTCTTGCCAGAACTGTGTCGTCAACATGTAATGTTTGGTTCCAACAAGATGGGGCAACAGCCCATACGGCTCGCATTAGTATGGAATTCCTTCGGCGAACATTCCTACAAGAGTGATCTCACGCTTTGGTGATGTCACTTGGCCATCTAGCTCACCGGATCTTATAATTCCAGATTTCTTTCTGTGGGGATTTTTGAAATCTAGAGTTTACATAAACAAGCCACGAACAATAGAGGAACTTAAAGAAGCTATTCGCCAGGAAATCAACGCCATTCCTAGAGATATGTTAGCAAAATCCGTAGCAAGTTTTAAAGAACGCCTTCAACACTGTATCCAAGCAGAAGGCGGGCCACCTTAGAGATGTAATTTTTAAACGCTAAATTGTACGTAATTTTATTCTGAAATTGCATATTGTGTACACTGTTTTTCCACTCATAAATACATTTTTTGCTTTGAATTGCCTGAGTACTCATTATTTGAAAAACATGCGTTTCTCGGTAATCACCCTGTATGTAAGAATACTATTCTTACATCGTTCATTATTGGTATGAAAAAGAAGAAATGTTTGGTTTTATTGTCTGTGTAATAGTTTTAATAGAACCAATTTTATATTTTACACTAATAAAATCCTATTTATTAAAAAATAAATTGAAGAAGTAAAACGTTTTTCAGAGTTAATAACTTATGTTCTAGATGATATTGGAAGTACCATAAAGCAAACAACTGGGTAAACTGCACATTATTCTTATTAGCTGATATAAAAACATTGATTACAAGCTCCACCTTCATCAGAATTCTTTCATTCCGCTTCTTATTTTAGTATGCAATTATTCTAATGAAAAAAGCATTGCGTAGATGTTAAAATTTAATAGTTGCAGAAAGCTGGTTGTCAGATAAAACCTTGGCAACACAAGCAAAAAAACAAATCAATTAAAATTTGTAAAAGTCATATTTTTAGTATGGTTTAATCTTAGTTATTACAAGGCCAATGTGAGGTTTGAGCTTTAAACTTATTAAAATTGATGGGTTGTTGTGTGGTGCCATTATAAGTACCAAAACTTGGATTTAAGATCTTTTTACATGTAAATAAATTTAGTGTTGGAAATTCTTCTACCTTTGCCAATCATATTGAAAAGGTATACAGTAATAGGTTAATGTGTTGCATATCCTCATTGTATCTTATAGGGGATGTACTATTATTAGGATTTATTTAATCTCAGTTATGTTTAGAATCTTTACATTAAAAACTATTCAAATGATAAAAGTAGCAGTAATTGGATTTCAAATAATACTCAAGGTGTTATGATATACAATATTTTATGAAAATGTATGTCATTAAATACAGGGTGCGGCAGCAAAACTTCCTTTTTTAAAAACTCAATAAAAACTATTGTATGCATCAGAAAATATTTATTTATTTTTTTATAATGTAGGTACATGTCTAAAGTTTTTATTTACATTGTTTTGAAGATCAAATATGTTAGGTGACGTCCCCCATTCTCCATACATTGTGTAAGCCGATTTCTGGCGTTTGTCATGACTGTTGTTAGCGTAGCAGGTGTTATGTTGGCAATTTCTTCTCGGATGTTGGTTTTCAAATCTTGTAGGGTTCTTGGATGGTTCACATAAACACGGGATTTCAAAAAACCCCATAGAAAAAAATCACAAGGTGACAGATCGGGAGAGCGTGCCGGCCATTCCAAATCGCCTCTAATTGAGATAAGGCGCTCTGGAAAGTTTTCCCTCAAAACAGCCATCGATGCTCTCAAAGTGTGTGCTGTTGCACCGTCTTGTTGGAACCAAATGTCCCCCAAATCCAAATCTTCTAGCCGTGGGAAAAAAATTCTGTAGCATGTTTACATACCGGTCCGAAGTCACTGTCACTGTAACCTCATTTTCCTCAAAAAACCAGGGACCAATAATTCCAGCTGAGGAAATTGCACACCACACTGTGACTTTTGGTGAATGCAAAGGCCTTTGATGCAATTCTCGAGGGTTGGTGTCAGCCCAGTAGCGCATGTTTTGTTTGTTTACCGACCCACACAAATGAAAATGGGCTTCGTCGCTAAAAAAAAACAATAGCACCCTCGGGAACGACATCAAGAAGAAGCTCACACGCGTTCATCCGAGAATTGAAGTCACGTTCTGAAAGTTCCTGCACTATCGCCATCTTATAGGGATGAAAATGAAGATCATCACGAAGAATTCTTCTACAGAACGATCGGATAGTCCAAGGGCAGATGCGTGTTTGCGCGCAGAACGCCGTGGTGATCGCAACATTGACGCTCTCACTGTTTCAATGTTCTCAGGTGATCTAACGGGTCGAGGGACTCCAGTTCTTCGTTTTGTCGCACTTGCAGTTTGTCTGAATGTAGTGACCCATGTAACAATTGATTTGCGGTCTGGGACGGGAGCCAACGGGGCTAAATTAAAGCGATTCCGAAATGCACGCTGTGTTGCAATAACCGAACATCCGCTTGAAAAGTAGGCCTCAACGGCAAAGGCACGCTCCTCACTATTCCAACGCATGATGGCGACTGAACCGTGTCGGGACAAAACCTTTACAGTACCCCCTCTTGAATGAAACTACTAGCGCTCCGCTATGACATCAACTAACTGAATGGCGCGCATTTTAAAAAAGGAAGTTATGCTGCCGCACCCTGTATGAAAATCTTGTATCACTTTGAAACATTGTGGCTGCTTGCTTTAGTGCATAGTTCATTGCACTGTCGTATTAAAAGTAAACTTAGGAAATAATAAAAGGATTTTTCATTATTTTAAAGTTTAGTTCATGAAAAGGCACTTACAAAATATACTTGAAGATTCAAAAATTAGTACTAAAGTAATACTAGCACACATCTAGTGAAAAATAGTTGTTACTGCATGTTTTGTCTCTTTTCCAATCCTTATATGGACAAAAGGGTTGTACAAAGTTACTTCATATAACTATTTTCTATGTTAGTACCATGTTAAACATCACATTTGTACAATATTCTGAGCTTGTGCATATCACACTATTTACACATAACTTTCTTGTGTATTTTATAATGTTGTGTCCATGTTCTAACTTCATCAGCATGGTGTACCCATAGGTACAAACATTACAAAAGAATTGCCAAAACAGCTTTTAATGATGTATAAATGGGTCCGAGGGGAGTAACTAATTTCATTTTTACAAAACCATAAATAGTAGTTTTTATCAATTGGAGCAAAAGTGGTTGTTTTGAGTGTACAATAGCGTTTTACAAAAGAGGCTTTTGCCTACTTTTGAAATATGATAACTCACCTTAAGTTAATTCCACTCTATTTTAAAAAGTGTTTTTTTGTCACACAGAAAATAAAATTGAAATGTATTTTTATTATTTCCAGTTTTTATGAATCAAAAATACATACCCCATGTTAACTTTTTAATGAATGCTCCTAGAAAAATCACAGTCAGTTTATCTCTGTAGAGTACTAATCGATTAGTATCACAATATTGCCCCTACCTCAAAAATGCCATATTTTTTACCCGAATTACAAATTTTACATGTAAACATTCGACAAGTTACACATATTGTAAGAGTATGTAAAAAACAAACAGTCAAAATTAAAAATCACTCTAAAGTCAGTCCGTAGTGGTGAGTGATTCAAATATGCTTGTCTAAAATTGTTAAAAATAACAAGTGTAAACAAAGTTATAACATTTTAACTAGTTTGCATGAATTATTTTTTTATTATAAAAGTGAAACAAATAGGTTTTACATATGGATATGTTTGTAAAATCACAGTACATTCAGCTCACTAACATGAGTGCTATCATAACAGTGCTCGAACTGCTTCCTGTCAACAGTCTGAAAATTCTTTGTTTGAAGGTTATTTTTGACGATGGAAGGATTGTGAAGGAAACAGGATTTTTCCGGACATTTGCCATCGTTCAGTGAAACAAGAAAACAGTAACACTACGTTTCGAGATCTGCAATCTGATCTCTTCTTCAGGTAAAGAACTAACCTAATACATAATTACAAACTAAGTTAAAATAAACAAATCTTACTAAAGCGTTGTGGCACGCCTAAGTCAGGAATCACAGAGATCAGATTGCAGATCTCGAAACGTAGTGTTACTGTTTTCTTGTTTCACTGAACGATGGCAAATGTCCGGAAAAATCCTGTTTCCTTCACAGTCTGAAAATGTGCTAACTTGTTAAATCCTGAACAGGCAAGTTATATTCCTCTGGAACTCTTTGAATTTCTTGTGCAAAGTAGTATCTCAATTTATTTATGCACTTTAGTTTTAACTTGTACACATTGTCAATGTGGCCCCACACAAAGTAATCTATTGGTGAAAGATAAGGTGACTGATAGGCTACTCGATAGGTCCTCTTCTAACTATCCAGCGATTGGGATGGGTGTTATCCAAATACGGACATCCCGTATTTGGACACATTGAACATTCTGTAATTGGACATCTAAAATGTGCTCCACATTTTAGAAGTAAGATTTCTTTCAATAAAAAACAGAATTCAACAGATTGACCTCCTACAATACCCAGTAAAATGGTTAATTTTCTGGATATTGCGTATGTTGCTCTCTCATCAAGTGAGGCTTAACATCAGATCAATACCATCAGTTGTGCCAGTTTGTATTACCATTTAGCGTAATTAATGATGATGAAAATAATATTATTTAATGTTACTCTATTACTATCAATATTCTTCATCATTAACTCGCAAAATTGGACTATGCAAAACTTTACATGATTGACACGTGTTCAATTTTTAAAGCTTTTGAATCAAAACGAGTTGACATATTGGGATTCTCTACAACACATTGCAAAACGTCTATTCATATTTCCTCACTAATAGCTGACTTTGGTCTTTCAATTTTGGG
The DNA here is from genome assembly GCF_021130785.1 of Homalodisca vitripennis. Taxonomy (NCBI): domain Eukaryota; kingdom Metazoa; phylum Arthropoda; class Insecta; order Hemiptera; family Cicadellidae; genus Homalodisca; species Homalodisca vitripennis. Next base: position 175,145,451 of record NC_060210.1, read on the forward strand.
AAGATAGTTGACTCTGCATGTCTCTTCAAAATATGGATTTTTACACTCCTGATTTTGAAATAGGGATTAATTATGAAATTTGGAAAAATTTCATGGAATAAGTTTCTCACTTCATCATAAGATTTAAGCCAATCTCCATAACAGTGAATCATTAAAATCGCTAAATTTCCATGAGCTCCACAAATTTTTATCACATCTAGCATATTTTATATTATATTATGTAATATAACACAAACTTGTGAACATGAAAACTGCTATAATTTTTAATAGATCCAGACTAAACTTGGTACAGGGAAACTAGGAAAGAAACTACGAAAGGGAAAGAAAAAGAAGACATTCTGTGATGAAGGAGCAGGCCCAAGGTCGAGTATCTTAAAAGCCTACATAATTACTAGGCATCGGAAAATACACAAGATAAATAAGATGGAGACTAAAAGAATATGATGAGACTAAAAATCTGAAATGTCAAGCATATATAAAACACATACAGAGGTCAGACAATAAATCAAAGGCTGTGTGTAGGTAATTAATAATGAAAAGAAAAATTTGTCAGACCACAAAACACAAATAAAAATTAAAAATAAATAAATGGACACAAAACTAACAACCCATTGACTGCTGAGAATGCATACAATAAGTTTATTAATACATTAACAATATTAATGGATGCGAATGAGAAACAAAGAAAGGGAAAGAAAGAGAAAAACAAGAAATTCTGTGATGAAGAAGCAGGCTTAAAGTTACGTATCTTAAAAGCCTATATAATTACTAGGGATCAGGAAATACACAAGATGAATATGATTGAGATTAAAAAATCTGAAACTTCAAACATATATAAAATACATACAGAGGTCAGATAATAAATCAAAGGCTGTGTGGCAGGTAATTAACAATGAAAAGAAAAAATGGACCACAAAGCACAAATAAAACTTGAAATAAATGGACACAAAACTAACAACCCATTGAAAATTGTCGAATACCTAAACCAATTCTTCACCAGTATTGCAGATAGAACACTCCTCCAAAACAATTGTCATCCTAAGATCTAAGGTAGACAAGACCAGCGAGAGTTCCAGGGGCTCCAGAAGTCTACACTGACGGATAGTCCACGTTTGTGGGAGAACATACATTTTAGCATTCACAATGAGGCACATTAAGGGTAAACAAGGCATAACATAGGTAAAAAAATAAATGAGAATAGTGAGCTTAAAAAGGGTGAGATGGGATAATGAGCATAGAAGTGAATGTGTGCAAAAGGCACACAGGACTACTGGGAGGAGAGTTACGTCATGTCACATTGATCATTCCGGTGCAAGGATACAGTCCCACTGCCAGCGAAGCGACGCGGGCTGATAAATGGTTGCTTTGGTCGTGATAAAGTTAGGATTGCACAACAGCTGATCTCTTATTTGATCATTGATTTAAGTTTAATGCTTAATTAAATAAAAATACTACTAAATATAATTAAAACAAAATATACAGGCCCTCTGGAAGCATAATAGCTTCAAAGTTCAAAAACACTAGACACACATTGAAAAGAGTAAGAGCTAACCTAGAAAAATATTTGGTATGTATTTAAGTTTCAGTTAATTTAAAGGGAGTGGGAACATTTTAACCACAGAGTGTTGAAGGTTACCACTGGGAATCTTAAAAGTAACCACGTGTACTTACACCGTTTGATCCCGGGTGAGCGGCAGTAACTCTGGCAACAGGCTAAGTGAGGGGGAGTGAAGTTGTATGAATTAACACCAAGTTCCCTATCTTGAAGTTTGTTGTAGTTTGGTTCCACTTGGACCGTTGTTGGCAAATATGCAGATCTTCCATCTGCTACCTTCGCTAAACTTGCTGATGAAGGGATTGGACAAGCTGCCAGTGTTTCAAGCAGAACATCTGTGAAGTCCGATTGTGGAACTGCTGGTAGGTGATATCCAATCAGAAAGTGTTTGGAGGTGTGCTGAGGGATTTGAAGAATCACTAGAGAATGGAGTAAGTGGGCAAGAGTTCAGCACAGCTTCTATTTGTGTGATGAACTCCATAAGGGTCAACACATTTTCTCTCATCACTCTGCGAATATGGTGTTTGGCGCTTTTGACAGCATTTTCTCAAAGGCCGCCTTGGTGAGGTGCAGCGGGAGTGTTGAAATGAAATTGGATTCCTTGAAGTGCAAAGAAGTGATGAATCGGCTTGAGAGGAATTAATTACCATGCAGAGATTTGCATCCGCACCAACTTACAAAAATTAGTACCACAGTCAGGAAAGATATGAGTACGGAGTCCATGACACAAAGTAGGTAAGAGTTGCAATAAGTTTCAGTTGTTAAGTTAGTTACCATTTCCAATACACAGCTTTGGTCACAAAACACTTATGTACACCTTGACGTGTCACACTGCTCACAAGTTTAACACTTCTACTGTCGAAGGACCTGCGTAATCAACGCTGGTTGAGAGAAAGAGATTCATATGACTCAAGCGTTAGGCGGAGAGTTCTCCTATGAGAGGAAAGCTGTTGCGTGGTTTAGCCTTGGAGCACCTAACACACTTGAAAATTGGAGACCGAGTAGTAGTAACACCTCTGGCACAAAGAATCCAGTATTTTTGGCTTGGAGGGATTAAGGTTCAGAATGAATGTTTTCGATGGTCGTTATCTGTAATGAGATTAGTTACGTGAGGAATCATACCACATAAAGGGGTCAAAGTTCACTTTTTAAAATTTAGTGGCAGTATACCACAAATTGAGCGAGTAAGTGAGGGCTAGCACCACCACTGGACATCTGACAACAAAAATCAGCACTGTGGCATATCCGCTCTCACTTGCATCTGAGAAGGCATGTAGTTCAAGGTGGGGAGCATGAATCTGAATTTCAGAAATGTTTCCAGAATTCATAAAAAAGGTTTGCCTTTTTGAGGCAAGATCATACCAGCAGATTGACCATAGCAATTGCATCAGATATTTTTCCAGCACAATGAAAGGAGCTAAAAATCCACAGGGGTCATATATCTTTGCAATAACGCTCAGGATATTGCGTTTTGTGGGAGTTATTTGTGGAAAGTTGAACTTGTAAGAGAAGTTGTCACAGTTAGGAGACCAGTGAAGTCCGATGATGGAGACATGGGGTTGTTGAGATTCTTCCAAAAACACTGGAGTCTCAAGGTTTGTCCTTGGGCAGAAGCTGGTTGCAATTGGACAACCATTTTCCGAAGTTCAAAGCTAACACGATTGAGCAAATGTTGAGTTGTAGCTGGAGGTCTAGGTCATCATCCACAGTGTTTGCACTAATGATTAAGTCATCCACGTAGGTTTGAGATTGCAGTGTTTCTGCTGCCATGGGGAAATATTTACTTTCATCCTTCGTCATCTTTAAGTTGAGAGAGAATGGATATATCAAGATACGGAGAACTATATACGGTAAGTGACAGTGTTTAACTTGTACACAGAGACTTTTTAAGAGGGGGAATCATGCTAGAGGATAAGTTGAAACATCTGGTCAGCAAGGTGCACGCTTATCATGCGGTACATTTGCCAGATGTCACAACAAAACACAATTTTGTAAGTCCTGAATTGAAGCAGGATGTCACCTATGTTGGTCTGAAGCTTACGACCAGTAAGTAAACAGTCATTGAGAGAGTCCATTGCTAGATTTTGAGCTAGCATCAAATACAGAATGCAATTAAGTGGTGCTACTGCTTTCTTTGAGGACCCTATAATAGGGTAAGAAATATTGAGGTAAGGTTTCATCAGTTCCATTTTTCTCATATACCCAAGCGATTCATATTCATTCATGATATAGTGTAGTGTTCATGGAAGTGAGGTTGAGCATGGAATTTAGCTGCTAGAGAGTAGAATCTATCTATGCTCCGCAGTGAGACATGATGTTCTGAGTAGAGCTTGGTTGCTTTTGAAGGGATAAAAAAAAAACAGGATGCAAGTGCTAAATGTAATAAAAAACAAAAAATGCCCTTAATATTAATTCAGAAATATCACCTAAAGAAAAAAACTGCTATTTTAGCACTTTTGAAAACTTGCATCTGTTTTCAATAGACATAGTAAGTTGAGAGGTGGGATCTGCATTCTAGTACACAGGAAAAATTGTTATGCTAAAATAAGGACAGATAAATCATCTTCCTCTGAAAGATTTTATATGCACTGTGGTAGAAATTTGGAAATTATAGAAAAAAAAAGTTTTGATAAATTGCTTACTGAACTTGTGCCTGAGTATAAAACAAAAAATATTTTTATCAGTGGAGATTTCAATGTAGTGTTTTTAAGTAAAATTTACTAATAAAACAATTGCATTTTTAGGTTTATTGACTACATGGATATTACCAAACAGTGACTGATCCCACAAGAATTTCTAGATTTTAGTCATCCTGCATAGATAATATTTTTATAAATCTTTAGATTGCTGAAGGCCGTTTGAAATGGAATATGGGCTTTCATCTCACAATGCCTTGTCATCCCCAAAATAGAAAATAATACTCCAAAGTTTGTAGAAAACGGATTTTTAATAAACCAAGTTATTTTTTGTGAATTGTTATCAGAAAAAAAAATGGATAAAATGTTTTGGTGCATCCTCAAGTTAGCAACGTTACAATGAATTTTTCAGATAAATCAACAAAAAATAAATAATTGGTAACAAAAGAAATAAAGATATGTGCAATCATAAAAAATTACTAGCCCAAGAATCAGTTTAAATTTTTCACACAATTTTCAAATCATACTTTAAAATTCAACTATAATATTAAAGAACAACTATATTGAGAAATTGTTGGCCGACTCAGATAATTTAATGAAAGGGACATGGAGGATTGTGCAGTGTGAACTTGGAAGACACCTAAAGAACCGAGTTAAATATTGGTAAGGGGGAAAAGCTCACAGACTTAGACGTAAAAATTTTTTTTGTAAAGCTGCACAGGAGGCAGCTAAGGGAGTATCACTACATACAGCCCTGACAATGTTGAATAAATTACCATTTCCATTAATTCCTAAGTTTAAATCGTAACCAGTAGCTGAATTAGTAGTTTTAAAAGTAAATAAACTGGTTGACATGGAATTCCCACAGCAGTTTCAAAGAATGCAGCCCTCATAATTCTAAAACCCCTGAAAAAAACTGTTGTTAAATATTCAACTGCTGTATCAAAGTAAGGCTTGTATTGAACCAAGCAATGGTGACGGTTTATCGTCACTAGAACTATTTGCAAGAAATGCCACAAAGCTAACAAATAAATACCAACACAGCGCTACCGTGGGACACTGCGGGTCAGAAGGTCTGCGGTGGACAAACTTTTAGTGCGTGACAATGATTTCGCCGCTATACAACGTCGGTTTAGTACAATAAACCAAATGCTTTCATCTGAACTCAGACCTAATTAATTTATCTTTTCCGGGGCGGAGGGGGGCCTAAGAAACCACGTTAATTCAAAGGGATTTGCGGAGATTCAGTGAAATGAATATATTTAAAATTACAAGTCATAACCTCCACTTTCCTTTTAAATACCTAATAGAAGTGGTAGGTTATAGAATAATCTACCAAAATATATTCCATTTACGTAAAAATGTATGAATGTTTATAGAGAATCTATTTATGTACAATATAAAGTACTGCACGACGAATAGATAAAATCAAAATTAGCCACCCATTTTCCGCTGAGCTGCTAAAGTCTGCGTATGGAACTAGCAGACACAATGGCTTTGACAAAAATAGAGATAGAAATACGAACGTTAATTTAAATATAATTTATAAATCACGTTATGTTGATACTATATATTTTTAAATTGTTTTAAACACAAAGAACTACAAAACATGTTTCACAAATCGGTAATTGGCTTACTGCCGATCGTTTTGTCTACGAATAGACAGGGCAGACTCGACGATGCGCCAAAATAAATATAAAAAAATACTATTATAGCTCAAATATTTGTTAAATTATAGTTGTATGTTACTTTGGTTATCTATCTACATCATACAGAAAATACAAAAGTATTTTAGCAAGAATTATTTTTGGATTCGAGATTCAGCTTCTCCATATCATTAATATTGTAAAATCGTGATTTTAAAAGCGTATTTAAGCAATCCTGTTGGTATCGGGATCAAGTAAAAAGATCCGCAGTATCGAGTATCGGAAACCACCCATTAAAAATTCACACATATCCACGTATGATTCTCGGAGTCAGAAATTCATGCATAATGCACGCTTTTCTAGATTCTCATCGTTGGTGAAAGCCCTGGTTACATTCCCGCGAAAGTGTCGTGGCTCAGAATATATCCCACTAATAACGTCCAATACATAAAGAATGCATCAGAAAGTTATCTGCTTCGGAAGTTGCCGAAGTGCGCCTAGTTCGCGATCTGTAGGATAGGTACATACCAGTACAGAACAATCAAATCATCTTTTATTGCATTTTCTTTACAATTCAACATTGCATCGCAATCGTCAAGAAACCCCTTATAATTATAGTTATAAGCAACCCCTTATACATTCACACACACAGTCAAACTTACATCTTCATACATTCTCTCAAACACATTCTCACTGACCTCAGATCCTATGCTCTCATAAATCCCAGCGGCTCATCATGAATTCATCGACAGAGTAAAACGCTCTAGACACCAGTAGGCGTCTTAGACGAGTTTTAAATTGATTTTGATTGTTGGAATTCTTTATACTTTCAGGGAGCCTATTGATCAGTTTGACACCAACTTCTTGAGGTAGATGTTGCGACAACGCCAGTCTGTGATGCTGAGTTCGATAGTTGTCCCTGCCTCTTGTTTCATATTGGTGAACGTCCCTGCCACGAATCAGAGTACACCTTGATCTGCAGTACGTAATCACCTCAAAAATGTAGAGGCAGGGCAAAGTCATAAATCCAAGCTCCCTAAAAGATTCCCTACACGACTCTCTGAAACTCAACTTTTGTATGATTCTGACAGCCTTTTTTTGAAGTCTGAATACTCGTTCCAATCTATTTTTGGCACAGCCTCCCCAAAGTCTTACTCCATACGCAAAGTGTGGGTGGATAAGGCCATAGTAGGCCATTTTTAAAACTTTGGGGGAACATAACTTTGCTAGGTTGCGCAAGGCATATATACCTGCGGAAACTCTAGCACATATGTGGTCGTCCCAGGTCAGCCCTCTGTCAAGGAACATTCCCAGAAACTTTGTAGAGTATGGTTCCTCTAAAAGGACATTATCTACAAATACAGCTGGCCCATCCGAACGTGTATTCTGCCGAATGCAGAAATGTACAAAATTTGATTTGGTTTGATTTGTTTTCAAGTTCATTTCAGAAAAGAATTGAATACATGAATTCACTTCAACAAACGTTGTGATTTCCAGTTCTTGCAGTGTTTTGCTTTTAAAACAGAGTCGTGTCATCAGCATATTGAACTAGTTTCCCATGTTGTATCACCGAGTTCAATCTACTGACATAAATCAGGAATAAAAGAGGCCCAAGGATAGATCCCTGAGGGACACCATGAGGCATTTTGATTTTGTTAGATGTGACGTTCGAAATCTCCGCGCTCTGATCCCGCTCCCTTAGGTAAGAAGCAAGCCACAGCTGCGGGAGTCCCCGAACGCCACATTTCTCCAACTGGTGCAGCAGTGTCTCATGATGCACACAGTCAAATGCCTTGGACAGGTCAAGAAATATGCTAAGCACATGTTCTCGCCGTTCCAATCCATCGACAACATTTTCCAAAAGGTTGTTCACAGCGTCAATTGTGGATTTGTTTTTTCTGAATCCAAATTGCTCTGGATTCAGAATCCGCTTGTTTTCTAGAAAGCTTTCAAGTCTTTCATAGAAAATTTTTTCAAACATTTTGCTGAACACCGGAAGAATTGATATGGGCCGATAATTGCTTGGAATGTAAGGATCGTCCTTCTTGAAAATTGGAATGACTTTGGCTGTCTTCAAAAGAGAAGGAAAAGTTCCAGATTCGAATGAGGAATTTATCAGTTTTGTGAGTGGTCCTAATAAGTGCCTAAGGCACCGTTTTAAGTAACCAAACTGACATCCCATTTGCGTCACCTGTTTTCTTCGAATTCAGTCCCTGTATGACACGTGCTATCTCATCCCCACACACAGGAGGCAGAGCCATGGACGCAACCGGCTCCGGAACACGCCTTCCACAAGATTGAGTTTCCGTGAATGACGGATTCATTGAGGCAACAGAAGAAAAATATTTATTGAATTCATTTGCCACTAGTAATTGATCTTCAACAATTGTGTCATCAACTTTGATCACAAATGATCTGGAACCCTTGTCCTTACTCGTATCTCGAGAAGAATCATTAATAATTTTCCAAGCTGTCCTTGAAAAATTTTCACATTCACCCAAGGCTCTATTGATGTCATAGGCTTTAGCCGCTCGTATGACTTTCTTGTAGATCCTCCGGTATGTTCTAAAAAATTGTTTAAAACGTTCATTTTCAGATTCAATAAAGATTTTGTGAAAGAATTTTAGTTTTTCTCGAGATATGAGAATGCCCTTGGTCAACCATGAAATTTTCTGAGGTTTGGTATTGATTTTTGTTTTTTTAAAAGGACACGCAACATCTAGATAGTAATTCAAGACAATACATTCTATATTTGCACCCAGATAACGAGCACAATTAATTTGATCAATAACTGGTTCTTAAATATTTTGTGTTAGCCTTTAATATAATGAGAGAATAGAATCACGACAACATAACTAAAAAAATATTTTGTGTTAGCCTTTAATATAATGAGAGAATAGAATCACGACAACATAACTACAAAGTAAATAAATGCGCGTAAGGCTGTGGTTTGTCACATCGTGTTCGATAGATTATAGTCAAGGACTACGAAACAACATGCAATAAGGCTCCTCGTGCACGTTAGTAGAAGTACCGCCACTATAGCCCAAGCCTCTGATTGGCCGAGAGCTCCGTGACGGCGACCAATGGGAGAGCAGCAAGCCCCCTCCCTGACTCCTCCCACACTCCAGAGCGATGGCGGATGGTGACATGTGGTGGTGGCATACGACTCCTCCCACACTCCCTTCCCTAGTAGATAAAGAGCGATGGCGGATGGTGACATGTGGTGGTGGCGTGCGGCGCGGCGCGCCATACGACTCCTCCCACACTCCCTTCCCTAGTAGAGCGATGGCGACAGTGCGACCGTAAATGTTCTCTCTCTTTAAGAAACACATTTTCCTAACACAGGGTTTACACGACCGTTATCCCACATGGACAGGGGCTTGGGACTGTCCAGACGTTAAAAGAAACGCCCCCAGGTTAAGGTATTACATAGTACGCATGGTCAGTCCAGAGATACTGGTTGTCACCTCGTGTACTATGTAATACCCCCCTCCCTTATTTAGTGGGAAGAACGGTCCACCTACAGGAAGAAGAGATCCAGGATACCGACAATTGGAACCCTGCATACAGGACACCTGAAGAGGCGGTGACTGCACGATGGACACAGTACGTGGCCGCAAGTTCTCAGGGCTACGGTGGGAAGTGCAGTTTGGCACACCACGCAAACGACCAGTCTAGCAGACTCCTGTTCCCTTTCAGTCCTTTGCAATCTGATCCTCTGCAACTCCGTTTGGACCCTTTCGGTAGCTTCCACGAGTAGTGTTTCCAGGAATGAACGCAGTACATCCCACATCCGCTCTGCATGAAGGAACAACAAATCCATGTCTGATTGCAGAAACCGGTCCACGTAGCGTGTCAGATTCGTGAGATCGTTCTGGACCCGTACCACCGCGAAGAGAGCGTGGGATGAAACCCTTAACCCATTGCACTGTCCACGGTTCTCCTGTAGAAAAAGAAGTCTTTCATGGACAATTGCACACCAATCGGTCAAATCGCAAAAGCGTCAATAAAGACTAATTTTCCAACCTGAAAAAATCTAGCGATACGACGTCTCTGCCTATCTTCTTCAAGACATACGGTACAATGACGGGAACAAGGACCGTCGCCAGCGGGTGATGGTGGTATGGGATCTCGGTGAGATGGATTAGTCAAATCTATAGGTTCATCCTGAGGGGGTCCGTCTATCAGTGCAACGTGGACTGCCTGTAAAATTGTGTGATTCTGTAGATTACGGAAACTAGATCACTGAACACACACACACACACACACACACACACACACACACACACACACACACACACACACACACACACACACAAAAATTCCACTAACCGAATCTGAAGAACTCGAAGGAGGAGGAGTTCTGCGTCTGCAGCTACCGCGTGATGGGAATTCCCAAGGGTCAGATGACTGCTGTAAATAGTAATAAAACGTTACAATCTAAAGATATTGCAAAAAAATACTATATAGTTAAATTACTTTCATTCAAAACAATAACATGTGTGCGAGTCTACTAACCTGTTCTTCTTCTTCTTCTAATAAAGCCTCAAAAAAGTCCTCATCGTGCTGGGCTCCTGGAGAATCGGGTGAATCGGGTATCTGGTGGTGAAAACCACAAAGATAATATTATAGTAAAGATCTTCAGTTTAGCAATCGGATAACAATACAATCGATAAAAAACCAACTTGTTGTTCCATAGTAATAAAACGTTACAATCTAAATACATTGCAAAAAGAACAATATTGTTAAATTACTTTCACTCAAAACCATAACATGTGTGCGAGTCTACTAACCTGTTCTTCTGCTATTAAAGCCTCTAAAAAGTCCTCAGCATGCTGGGCGTCAGGAGAATCAGGTGAATCGGGTATCTGATGGTAAAAACCACAAAGATAATATTATAGTAAAAATCTTCAGTTTAGTAATCGGATAACAATACAAACGATAAAAAACCAACCTGTTGTGCTTCTCGCTGCCGCTGACCGATAGGAGGAGGAGGAGTCGGCGGTGATCCGATGACTCCAGGCAGTATAGCAAAGAACAACAACAATAACACTGAACAGTACATGTTGGAAACTCAGACTGAGCGATTGAGCGACTGAGCGCTCATATACTAAGCACAGCGGGGGGTGAAGGAGTTGCAAAAATAAAACACTTTGTTTGACTTCGTACTGTTTATTTTAAACTCACTACAGCTGTTGTACAAACCACATGCAAAGTAATTACTTCCATATCCTTACGTCCGCTGAAAGTCCATTAGATCCGCTACACCGAACTCTAAACTTTTTTGACGTTGTCATCTCTTGCAGATCTTCCTCGTTAAGGCATCTCTCGAACCTAGCAGGCAAAAATGTTACAGCCGTCTTCGATCCATCCTGTTCTATCACCAGCATGACAGCCATCCTGTCAAATTTGGTGTGAACCTTCCTCGCCTCAAGAATCTTGTATCCTGATTTCCGCGTTAATTCCTTTATTGAAATCTTTGGTTGAATTTCACCCTGCTTTTCGAGGGATGTCAGTTTTGACGAAAGATCCATGATTTCCTGTAAACAAATTCCAAACTATAACAATAATCCGTCACAGAGCCTCTGTTAGCTAAAAATACAAAGTAAAGACATGGTCACCTACCTGTAACGGATACGATGATCACGATACGTAGAGATTGACTGTGACTGTCAGCTTTTCTCGCGATATTTTATACCTGATTGGAAAGGTGGGAGGTATCCAAGGTGCAATACCATGTATGGTAATAGGTGTCACATTTAGACTGGAATGCAGCGTGTAAAATTGGCCAACTACTCCGTCACCCCTGTAGGCTTTGTGCCATGCAACACCCATATATGGTAATCGCTGTCATATTTAGACTGGAATGCGGTGTATCAGGTTGACCCACGTTTCCATCACCACGGTAGGCATTGAGCCAGGCCGTAGGGGTCTCGGCGCGTTTTTTATTATAGTGAGTTTCCCCAGGAGGCCTAATCTCACTTAACAAAGAACACTGAACACGTTCAAGTTCTCAACTCAATGCCGAACCTCTCCGTGTCACCTCTCTTTGTCTTGGGAGTGGGCCCCAACCATCGCCCACTCTGTCGTGATGGCCACTCCATAACAAATTTGCCACCTCCGAAAAAAATAAACTTTTTTTTTGTGTCCTTGCGAGACCGTTCAGCGAGTTCGTTTAAGTTCTCAACTAAATGCCGAACCTTTCCGTCTCACTGTCAAGTACTCGCAAAAACTTTTATATTTTGCAAATTTTTTTTAGCCCACGTGAACTTTGAAGTTTTCAACTTAATGCCAAACTCCTCTGCTCTCGCAAATGGCTTTTCCTCTTCCACGTGTCAGGAGTAGTCCTCAACTTAATGCCGAACCCCTCCTCCTTCCGAGAAGGGTTTTTCTTTACTAACCTACAATATACTACATCGTCTAAGGCGGACGCGACAAGTCACTTTACTTGGTGAAGCCTTTCAATATGACTTGTCTCATCCAGGTGAAGCTGAAACAATCTCTCAGCAAGTTTCATACAAGCCACTTTACTTGGAGAAACCTTTCAATGTGACTCGTTGTAAACTTACATAGGATGTCCCATTAGCGGATTCAGATTCTCAGCAAGTTACCCAGAAGCCACTTTACTCGGTGAAGCCTTTCAATGTGACTCATCAAACACTTACAAAGAATCGGTTATAGACCACTTTACTCGGTGAAGCCTTTCAATGTGGTCTAATTCTTCTAGCTGGAGTTTCTACGGAACATATCACGCTTCATCACCATAATAACTACTATGGTCCTGAAGAAACTTTCCACTAAGTTGTTGGTACAATAGTATGTAATCCCAGTCCAACTGTTCAGCAAAATCGTGTATAAACTGTTCTGAAAGAACCTGGTGACGACTTATTACTATCCAACAGTAGGTGTCAAAGTTCGGTACCATTTCACGCAAAAAGAATTCAGGAAGGCGAGCATTCTCTAAAACCATGGTCCAAATTACTTTATGCTGAAATATTCTCAACATGTCAAAGGAAAAAGTATAGTTTGCCGATAAAAGCCTCCAATTTAGAAAGCGACTAAATTTCAAAATGAAGGCATCAGTGAGCACACCGACAGGAGCTTTTGGCTCTCGAGAAATTAGGTCCCAAACATCAGCGGTAGCAGCAGCCGTACTCCCCATGCTAGCACGATGTAATCTCAACAGTGACCGTTAACAGAATGACTACTAAGTGGACTGGTGAACCTGTTTTTAATCAGGATTTCAAAACTACATTTAGCAGCGTGCATTGCACACCGTACATCTTCATCACGGTCATTATGTTGCGGTAAGGAGCAGGAAAATCGATGCGTTCCTTTACGACTGCACAACGTACTATTTTCGTCACATGTCAAGTTATCTAGCTCGTAAACGTTATTGTGAAATTGTCTTAAAAATTTCACCTTCTCGTGTCCGCGTGTATAAATTATAGTAAAAGGCTTGCACAAATTGCGAATGACACGACCGCAGTAAGGGAAATCACCTTCTTCCCACAAGATCTTGTGGTAGTTCTTTTCTAACCACAGAGCTGTCTTTCGCATTTTCTTGTTTAATTTCTCCCGCGGAAATGGAGGTTTGAAAACAATTTGACATTGCAATGAATTAGACACAATTGCAAATTCTTTTATTATAAACTGCTTTTTATTACCTTGAAAAGCTTGAAATTCAACTACTGCCGCATTCATTACCTCTGGGATTTGGCCAACGTTTGTAGCACTGGACGTCATCAAAAAGTCTATCGCAAAGGTGACGTGGTAAAGCCTCAGGCGGATCAACGTAACCCTCGTCCGGACTTCCGTTACTAGTCAGAGCTAACACATCACTGACGTAAGATCTCAATAGATCCTCCGTTAAAAACAGCTCGTTGATTTGACGTGTTATGCAGGGCAGACAGTTGGTGAACTGTGTCCACTCGTCTACGGACAGAGTTAATGTATTCTTTCCGTCGTACAGTACAACGTACTGCTGACCAAACACCCTGCGTACTACCATATTTTCTCCACTTTCGCTTTTAGAACTCCTGAATCTATGCACGCCTGTCGATTCCAAGAGACCAGTGATTTGGTTCGCGCACCCTAATAAAATGTTGAACATTTCCGGTTTCCAAAACGCAAACGTTCCCCTTTTACCCTTCATCAAGATACCGACACCATTGTCGTGATCAACAAACAATCCTACAATCAAGTATTTGGAACAATCAGGATTCAAAAAGTAAAGAGACTTTAGAAACACTCCGGTAACTAGATTCGGGAGATTTCGTTTTGAGCTTTTACGGATTGATTTAATCTTGTCTATTTCCATCGGTTGACTCACCAGCTGCTTCTCCTCCTCCTCCTTCAACACAGCAGCAGCGACAGTAGCCTGTATGTCTTCACTCTTTCGCTCCATGATCACGAATGACTCTGTACACTTTGAGCAAACCTTTAAGTACCTGACGTATTAGTCACTGACTTATACAATTACATATCTCCTCCTTCTCCCCCTCTCCCTCTTCCATAGACGATACCGTATAGTCACTATCATCTTCTATGACATCGTCGTCGTTTTGCACAGTGTTATCGTAAATTTCATTTAACAGTCTGAATATTTCATCTTTCCGCCTGTCAATCATTACACATACACAAGTGTCTGGTACATCTTGACAATCCGGTGTGGTATATGCACATTCGCAATAATGCATGTAGCCGTCACTTGTTCGTTTCATTGTTGTTAACTGGTGATTCTGGATTAGTCTACGGATTTCACCGACCAAATCAAGGACGATATTTATCTTCCGTGAACCTTCCATCGTGGCGTCCAATTTGAAACTGAAAGATTCTGTCATTTGAATCGTGTTTTATTCACGTTACATCATCTTCTTTACCGTGCCCTTGAGCATTGTGTAAACGAAATACGAGTCATGAAGCAGTAGACAGTAGGCTGTGGTGTTGGCCTTGAACGCTTCCGTAGCCTCAAATTCTATCCGCACATCGACAGGTCCAGACTTGACCGAATCATTTTGGCGTGAACAATCAATCACATACAGAGGTGTTTTATTTTTAAACGTGTCCAGACTGACGTCAGGCCACCGACGACCACCTAAATCGCCATAATAGGAGTTTTGAAATCTTACAAACATTTCGTAGAATATAGCTGCGTCTCCGTGAATGTTGTCATAAGGGAAATATTGTGTATTTAAATATAGACGGATGTTCGATAACTTACAACTGTCAAAACATGACATGTCTTTCTTTAAGTTGTTTTTCCTTTCTGTCTGGAAAGCTACAATCACGTATCGTGGTTTCTCCAATTGAGAAGAGGTTTTTATAGTCCATGATTGACGTTCAGTTTGCGGCAGTACAGGGTATTCATGCAACTCCCACGATCTAAACGGTATATGTATTGGAGTATCTTTTTCAACTAGATGTAGGATTTTAGCACGAAACAAGTCGGATACAGAGATGTGAGGCACCCGCCAGTACAGATTGGTGATCTTCAACGCGTGAGTCACTGCATCCTCGCTAATAATAGCGTTGGCATCTGTCGCCGACCGCAGCAGTATCAACTCTTGTTTTACATTCACAATTATTCGCTTGTAATCCTCTGCGAATCCCAACAACAATCTTAAAGGTACAGAAAACGAGAATTTGTCCATTTCTCTCTTTCCACCGGGGCCGAACCAGCATGCATTTTCCAGATTCTTTTCGTCTTCTGCACGAGCTGATAATATATTTTTTAAGGAACTGGCTATACCTAAATTCTTTGTGCGATCAATTTCCACACCGCCAATCTCGTATCGGATATCATCAAAGAGAAAAGCGATAGCATTGTTAACCAAAGACACTTTAGCATCTGTTGTACCGTCTGCTTTCTTACCGCTTACTGTACCCATAACGTGTAGTGTACTTTCGAAAGGAGCTGTTATTAAGTCCTGATAACTGATTGGTATCCGTATTTCATCGTTATTATTAAACGTGGTTGAAGCATACGGATTATGTGTGTGATATTCCAGTCCGGTAATGATTTCATTGTACTCAGCGGGACTCTCTATATCGAGCATTTCCACGAATTGCGCCGGTGTTAACTTTAAAGCCAAGAGAGCGCAATAAATTTGCGTTAGCAGAAGTTACCACTATCAGGCGCGGCGGTCTAATGACCTTAATTATGTTCACACCCTCCTTAAATACTAGACCCATGAGCACCCACTTTCTTTACATGCAACCTCAAAGATAACGTTTCACCTCTGAGATTCACAGGATTGTTGTCTTGATCTTTAAGCTCGACATTTATGGTGTGCACCTTCTGAACGTTGAGTGGTAAATAAATCACTGTACCAGGTGTCTCGACTATTTTATACCCCGGCTCTACTTGTGGAAAGAACTCGTGAATAACGTGACTCTCTACACCGTTATCAAACGAGCCGCGAACAACGTTGCACTCAACTCTTATGCTGTTCACCTTGAGAATATTCACAGGCAGGTCTGAAGTGTGTACTTTATTAGCTTGCAGCACCTTTTTGCTGAAGCCCAATATCGATGCAATTGTGCCTTTCTTGCTGAAATCAATCTGCACGTTGCTTTTAATCTCGGTCTTAAGAGTATTGTTATTTGCATTCAAGCGGACTGTGATCCCCTCCGGTAGTCTCCCCTGTATATAATTCGCAATATCTTCTACTTCGTAAGAACCTTCCTCAAACATTATCACTTCATCATGGTTTCCGTAATAAAATTTATCGTTTACATTCTTTTCAATATTGGGAATGGAATTGAATGTGCTCAGATCTATCAATCCAATTACGTAATCGCCATCACTGGTGTCGTATGGAGGAAATACGTCACAAGTTATTCTTGAACCTTTCCCGCTCAGGCAAAACATTCTTTCCGCTGAGAAACTCTAAGCACAGATGTCCACATACAACTGAATCAATCCCCTGACGACTTTGATAATTATACTGTATATCAGCGGTGGGTCCGAAATAGTATATGAGTTCCCAAGGAGGGCGAAGATTTCCGAAACTGTCAAAATAGCTCACGTTATGCCGGCGTTTTCTGTAGCAAACCCAATGAGTACCGTCACCGTAACTTGAGTCCAGATTAACTATAGCTGACTCGTATTTTCTAGGCCCTGTTTGAGGTAACGTGTCACGCATAAACACCCCTCTAAAATTGGGAATGCTTAGTTGTTTAGCGTAGTGGATCAACTCGAAATTTGTCAACGGTCTTATCGGGATCGAGATTTTTTTTTACAACAACTCCTCTTCTTTTTTCTAACACCAGCCCCCCTCTTTGGATACGGTTTTAGGTAAAGGCCCCTACCTTTCGTCTTTCCGCTCTTCTTAACAACTTTCCTTCGTCTTTTTCCACCACCGAAAGCCGTTTTAGCTTTCATCGCACCAGTTACAGCTAAAGCAGCTGCTCTTTCACCTAAAGTCGCGTCTGACGATTTTACTCTATCCCAAGCCCGCTTTGCCAACTCTTTGTCTGCTTGATTGCGATGCTCCGAGTCACTGTATTTATCGTAAGCTATATCGTGAATACGGCAGGCATCATCCAATAAATTCACCCCCTTCTCACCCCTAGCGATTCTTTTTTTCAAAAATGTGCCAGGTCCGCAGAAGGAATAGCTGGGGATGTGTGCTTCAAAAGGTAGAAGGTCAATCGCCTTGTTAATAACACTAGAGATAACACCTCCTGCTCCTCCGATGGTTCGCTTTCGTCTGACGGACGACCCCTTGCGCTTTGCCATTTTATCCGCGCCGTGGCTAAAACCAGACTGCAGTGTATGCCTTGCAATCACAGTTTATATAATTAGTCTTCCGATCTCATTATTTTCGTTTTGGAGTTTAAGAAAAACGGATCAACAACGTTTGAACGAATCCACTGGTCTTTAGCGACCGATCTAACACTATCACCAGGAGGAGCGAGACGTATATAGAAACTGTAAAACACTTCACTTAAGACACGAACGAGATAGTTCATTGTCACAGCATCTTGCATTTCGGTAGGGTCTGCAACTAACCCTAACTTTTTGTTTGCAAACTCCCAACCGTCTTGCTTCTTTGTAACTGTGTTTGCGTTGAAATAGTTGAGCGTCACAGCGTCACGAAGCTCGACAGGATCGGCCACTAGCTTTAGCCTTTTGTTTCCAAGCTCCCAACCATCCTGCTTTTTTTTTATTGTGTTATTTTTGAAGTAACCGAGTGTTAACGCGTCATCGTTTTGTTTAGGCTCCCCAATTTGATGTAATCTAAAGCGATGAAACTTGTAAGATTTATCCTTTAAATCTTTTGACGGTATGTGTTCGGCCAGTTGAGCGAGTGGTAGAGCGTCATATGGCCTTGTAGCTTTACTTATATTGCTCAATCTCTGTTTCCGACAGTCAATTCCATCTTTCCCGATTATCACCGATTTACTGGTCAGCGTTTGTAGATTTACGGCGTCGAGATCATCTTCTGGACTTTTTACATGTCTTAGCCGCTTCCCGTTAATGTCGTAGTCACCTTCGGTCGTCAGCTTGAATCCATCTCCTTTCGGTCCTCTTAACCCGCCTTTTCCAAACTGCCTGGATCGCCGTCCAAACTTGTCAACACTCATTGTGCAAGTGATGACGAGTCACGAATTTTACTCTTTATAAATATCTTATCCCAGTCGATATATGTATGTGCATCAACGTTAAAGTGTGCTTGAAACCTACCAACAGCTACGGTACTGTGTACTCTATTGATCCAATGGAACAATTGAACCGCTAAAAGTTTCATAGAATTTTCTTGTGAATCTTTCAAGCTGTTTAACTTGTCGGTTAAAGTAATCATTTCGGTTTGCAGAGCTCCTAACTTACTGATCAACGTCTGTAGATTAACAGCGTCTAGTTCATTTTCCGGGTTCCCTAGATTTCTTAGACGTTTTCTCTGCACGTCATAGTCACCTTCGGCAGTCACATTGAATCCCTCGCCTTTCGGACCTTGTTTTAGCCTTTGTACGCTTGAAGCGTCGTCCAAACTTGTCCACACTCATTTTACAAGTGATGAAGACTCTTCCTGTACATTGCTCTTTATAAATATCTTATCCCAGTCAATATATGTGTTTTCATCAGCATCTAAGGCGGTGTGGAAGCGAGCTGGAGGTACGGTAGTGTGTATCTTGTTGATCCAGTGAAATAGTTGAACTGCTAGACGTCTTATAGCTTCTTCATTTCTATTTTGTAAGCTGTTTATTTGATCCTGCTGAATAAGCGCTTGATTTTGAAGGGTTGAAATTTGAGAGTACAGTCTTCTTACATCTTTCTTTAGCTTTTTGTTTACAGTATTCATAACTCTCTGGATGTCTTGCTTCTTCAGATATTGTGGTCTCTGACCAAACTTATTGACGGTCATCTCATCAATGATCTGAATCTCGCGTTACCATCACCTGATATAGTCTTTGATTCTTTCAATTCTTCAAGGATATTTATAATCTCGTTCTTGTGGTTCGTGTTTCCAGCTTCAGCGGATGCCACCAACAGCCTAAGACGGTCGCACAACTCATTTGGATCGTTCCAGTAAACCGTATCGGGATCTGATAGTGATTTAGTCACACTATGAGCTTTCCTGTCAGCTCCAGAACCCTTAACTACTTTTGGAAATAAGTCTGAAATTACATACTTATACTTTAGCGACGTGTTGCGATTGATAACTCCATTTGGGTTATAGTTTCTTTTATGAGCGCTAGTTTTCTTCAGTATATCTTTGTAAGCGATTTTGTCTTCGTCATTGTAGATTTCATCATCCGGTATTCGCTTGAAAATCAACTCGTACAGACCCTCTTGTGGCTTATACGCCACATCATCTATTCGAATACTACCGTCCTCATCAAACTGCAATTCCTTATTGCCAACCATTAAAGTATTTTTTTCGTAACGAGGACCGTAAAGATGGTCAATTTTAGATGAACGCCCACCCAAATCCTTCATAAGCTCTTGCATGTACTTTCTGGTCAACGGATGAGCAAAGCTATCAGCGATATATTGGGACGCCGTCTGTAGACCCGTAGGTGTTGAAAGCATTTTTGTAATTTCGTTGTTTCCACCATCACCTTTGTCGTCTGTCTCAAACACTTCTTCTGCTCCAGAATCAAGTCTAGTGGAGACCGATGGTTTTAAATGAGGAAGATTAGGCGAAGAAAATACATTTGGTAGAAACTCTGAGTTTTCATCATCGTCATCATCTGCATTATCTTCCTCTTTCTTGATTTCCTTCTTGACATCGGTGTGTAAAGTGCGTGTCTCCTTGGTGTCACGCAATTCCTTGATCAACGGCTGGTATTGCTTTTCAAACATCTCCTCGGACTCCAATTCACCCCGCTTAAACCGATTATACTTTTGTTTTATAGATTTCTTTAATTTTGATATCTCCGTCATAAGCTGCTTCTTGTTTCGCGTCATGATTGACACTGAACCCACAGCCTGTTATCTGTTTATTTATATAGGATTTCCTCATATGCAAATAATGAGAAGTATCGATCAATCTGCACTCTAGTCTCTTCATGGTAGTTCTACCTGTCTAAAAAATAATGCCCGCTTCTTGTGTTTTCTAATGTAACGAATCACTTCTTTAAGTGAAACACCTGAGGACAGTGGTAGGCCAGAATAGTATCTGTCACTTTCACGACTGAATCTAGGAATACGTTCACGTCGTGATAGGTCTTTGAAGATAAAAGTCCTTTTTATACCGCCTCGCCATTGGGGTATTTCAGCAACAGTGTACTGGTCGTTCGCTATCGTTTTGTCCATATACCTCTTCAGATCCTGAATAGGTCTTTCCACGTCAGTATTGTGCAATAGGTATGAATTTAGGAGCAGAAACTCATCTGAGTTTGCACCGGTAAATTCGTGCCAACTACTAAATAGTTCTGGTCGTGTTATTCTGTACTCACCGGATCCCTCTACTAGAGAGAGACCGAATTTTTTACACTCCAAAGGTACCGTGGGTAGAGCACGTCTTATGAACTCTGTTGTGTACAGTCCTTGACATAAGTTATTCACTGCAGCAAACGTCTTCCCCCGTTTTCCCTGTATACTACCAGGAGTTGGCCCGTAGTGTACGTTGTAGCTAACGTCTATGTAACACTGTGAACGTAGCGCGCGTCTGTACACTGTTACAGGTGATCTAATCGGAATGCTGCGACCCGTTAACACTATACACTTGGCTGCGTAAGGAATACTACACCCATACTTCAACATTCTCAAGTATATCTGAGTAAAGTTTAAACTACCGTGAGCGTTACTAAGTTTCAATATCGGTTTGCCAAATAGGTCTGGAAACGGTCTGAACCGAGACAATAAGTTCATGGGTTCACGCACAGTACCGTTTAGCATGTCTTCGTGGTAAATTACTAATTCTATTGGAACACCCCTCTCCTGACATTCGACGATGAACGATATCCATTTTTCACGGTTGTATATACGCTCGTCCGACGAAATCATTAACAATACTATCGGTGGTAAACTGCGACTGTAGACACCCTGTCTCTTGTGACGCCAACACCTCCTGTTATAAGCATCACCGTGTTTACCACGTCTACTGCAATAGTTCCCGCAAAATCCTTTCTTATCCTCATAATACCATGTACAGAGATTCGAGCGGACTTTTGCCGGTCTCCTGACTCCGTCGCTATTGACGCCTGTATATTTTCCAATATCATTGTAATAATAGATCCGCGCACTCATAGTGACTCAAGAAAAGTGTCAACACCAATACGGTACCGCCCTTTATAAATGTCACGGTCTTTGTCAATGACTAGAAACCCGTGGTTACTGTCGTTCCAAGCTTTAGCGCACACCTTTTTAAATGAGTCGAAAGGCATATCTGTATTGACGTGATCGGCGTAAACATGTTTCAGATTCATATCGTCCTGCTTAAATATAATTATAAAATTAGTGTTATCACGTATCAACTGCTTAGGAATACGACTGTAGGTCTGACCGAGATAGAACACATCAATATTGTTGTGTCTGCCCATAGTGAAATAGGCTCTAATGTTGTCATGCTTTTCACAGGCTATGTCATCAAACACCATGATTGAGTTTTTTTTGGCGTCACTAGGGTTTATCACAGTGCTGTTATCGTCCGATGGAAAGTACCCGATCTCTTTAGGTAACACTTTTGCAAGGAATTTATATTTAGGCTGATACAGTGATTTAGAAAAAACGTATATGTTCTCATAAACCAATCCATTGGGATCAAACAAGAGGTTGAACAGCACGTTAGTTTTGCCACAGTTGGAAGGTCCGGCAATAATACATCGTATCGAGTTTGGCAACAGGGGACCGTGCTTACTACCTATTTTGGTCATGTCACCTCCCCCAGTAACAAACCGATCAAAATTAGACACGGGAAGCTCCACGGATTGTTTTACTACACGCATTGCAACAGATACTGAATGCATCACAGGAATGGCTAAATTTAAATATAGTCACCGCTCTCTCTCTCTCTCTCTCAAAGAATGTCCTTTCTGTCAATCCATGTGTCACTTGTTTTATCAAATCCTGCCCATCTAACTAGTACCTTGTCTTTCTTTCTTCTCAACACTTTTTCAATTAAATAAACGTTTCCCGTGTTCGCCTTGGCCAGTTCAGGCTCATAAAATCCACCTTTCAAGATGGTTCCTTGTGAGTCTTGCAGGATATAAGTCTTGGGATTTGTCGGTTTTACAGCGTACACTGTAAATATTTCATTTGTCCAATTAGGTAAATAACCTTTTTGAAAAACACGTTTGTACTTACTTATTCTCACTTTATCGTTCACACTAAATTTGGCCTTTAGGTGTTCTTGTTCTCTGGGTTTTTTTGCACGATTTATGCGCTCCAGAATGGTTTTCACATGTTTTTGTCGTACATCTTTCGGTTTCATACCGATGGTTCTGTGAATAGTAGCATTGTAACCCTTAACTATTTTCGGCAAAAGACTAACCCATTCGTAACTACCTCGAGCAGTGAATATTTTCCACATTTTCTCTTTTAATGTTCGGTTGAGGCGTTCAACTATGCTAGCCTTGAGTTCGGAATATGTATTGAAGTGATTGATCCCGTAATGCATCATCAATTTATTAATGTGACCGTTGAACCATTCTTTACCCTGATCAGTCTGGAAGTTCTTCATCTTGTGTTTTTGTAGAATGGGTTCCAGCGCTTTAGCTACCTCCACTGCTGCTTTACTTTTTAACGGTACAGCTATTGCGAATTTTGTCAGACAGTTTATAATTGTCAGTATATACTTCATCCCCTTGTTTTCACCAGCGTACGGTATCATCTCCACGAGATCTGCCTGGTAAAGATCGTCCTTACCTTTCAGAGTGACACTTCGTCTCCTGAAATTACGACGAACTGGCCTATGTAGCTCGTTAGCTATTGCTTGACGTCTCTCCATTTTGAAAATGAGAAGAATGTGGCAGGACTTTTATATTTAACCCCCAAATTCTACAGCCCCTCCACCGCTGTAGACCGTGGCATGCTCCAAAAGACGCTAGTTCATGCCTCCGATTTATCCCCCTAGTATTACCGTTTCGGTTGTTCACAATCAGCATATAGACTGTAAACAATTCGACCGGAAATACCCATACAGCTCCATCCAACGCTGTATGCTGTGGTGGGCAGCCGAGTTCCCACCTCCCTTCCTTGCATCACGGTTGCTACCGTGTTACAAGGGTATTTCATCACATTTACACCTTCAATCAGGTACGGAACATGACCGATATTGAAGTACTAGATAGCGTGACAGGAGATGACATTAGAATTTGGAAAAGCTCAACGGTTTGAATTACTTCATTTCCCTCGTGGAAGTAGTAGCTGAGAACGATTAGGATGCAGTTTTTACACTGCAGAGCTTGGGTAAGGTTGGATTCAGCAGGGTCTTAAATACGTGTCCATGGACAAAACTATTGCATATTCTGAAGACTGCGAGTCGAGATACGACTGCAGGATGAAACAATGCTTTTGAAACATATACTGACGTGAACACATGTACAATAATAATAATAATTCCCCACATCTAGATCTACCGGAGCACTTTTAAGAGGTGGTGGTCACTCGAGATAACCGTCCAGTGAAGTTTTCACACATCTACATGCGTGAGTCCTCCCACCTTATATGGTCACATCTCACAGAGACCGAAGGAAAAGTTTGTTTCTACAGTGTTTAGACCAACCTCCTCATCACCCCGGCTCTGGAGTCTATATTTAGATAGTGCATCTATGCAGGAGATGCACCGCCACATGTGGTGACCACATGCAGTTGCTGGTGTTTATAATTGTGGGTCGTCTCACTCAGTACTGTGTTCGCGCCAACTCGAGATGATATCAGTAATTATTGCTGCTTATTCTTTGTATTTAAGTGTTATTGACCTGTTGTCGACTCCATCACAACCACCGTGTCCCCTTTCGAGATCGTCCTCATTCACCTCTTCAACAGTTTCCTGGGGTAGTGTTAGTAGTGGATGGGAGTTTTTGATTCAGGACTCAGAATCCGAGAGTGGATATTCAATACAGGAAGAAGAAGAAGAAGACGAATTCGATTTGCGTGATGGCGGTGACTGGAACGGCTGGAGAGAGTACTAGGATAACGGCTACTAGACTTCCAAAAGGGTGAGTTATTTTTATTGTTGTCTCCGATTATCATTAACAGATCACTACATTTCACTGTGATAATGTTTCCGTCTCTAGTACACCAAATACCTCCTTTAGACAGCTGAAGATTCCAACTCTAGCTGGTTTTAGATTTTTTACAATAACCGTACGGTAAAGTACCATATTCACCTTCACGCTTGCGTTTTGGGCCAGTAATTTTGAAAACCTTTGTTTCTTTGACGGTCACTATCTGTCTAGACTTTGTTCTCCTAATTCTGTTTTCTTCAATATCAAGCGTTACCCAGGTTTCACTAAGAACCATTTCTTTAAGTTTTTCAAAATTTAAATTTTTGGAAGTTTTCAAGTTAAGAGTCAAGCCCTTAATTTTGCAGACACATACAAAATCATTTTTGTTTGTAGAAAAAACACGGTAAGCGTACGTCTTTGGACCACCGGAAACGAATTCGATAATATATGAACCGGGACCGTAGTCTTTAGCCAGCTCGTCTGTCATCTGCCCTAGATAGTCACCGGTATTTACTCTGTATAAACCATTTTTGTATAGGTACACAACGCTATCTGTATCGTAGTACAATACTTGTTTACCCAGTGCTTCCAGGTGATCATAAAGCTTTAATCGGGCTTGACTTGTAGTGTAGGCTGCTAGGACAACGTTTACCGTACTTAATGATTCGCCAACCTCCTCTAGATGTTGCCAACTGACCAGAACAACGTCTTCACTGACTTCCTGTATTGTGTTGACGATAACTCCTGAGTCCATGCATAGTCTAAAGAGTTCTTCAGGATCCCTTGTGATGAGAGTCTTTGTTTGGTTTTCCCTTTGACCAAACTTGCCCCAAAACGAGTTAAGCATTAGTTTTGCGAGAGAACGGAGACCTTCGTTTTTCTCTATTTTAACTGGATCTAGTCTGATTCCTTCGTGCTCGAAGTAGTCTTGAACATACCTCTCTCTATCCTCATCTGTGACGCACCAGGAGGGATAGCCAGATGCTTCTTGTTTTATCTTTAAGAATTTATCTATAAATTCAGTGAACAGTCCACCTTCTTCGAAGGTGGCCATCTTGTACTCCCACAACTCGTACATTTCGACAACTTTGTAGCTTTTTTCAACTGCTCTGCGTATTTCATCCATCGTCCATGTGCCAATCAACGCCCTTTCGTCGTCGCTATGTTGACATTCTCCGCTGTTGAGCTCTTCGCCGCAATCATTGCACAGTACGAACATTAATTTGTCATTCATTCGAGCTGGAAGCACTGGGTGGTACAGATCTTTTGGAGGAAGCACTTTGCACTTTAGAAGACCCTCAGCTTGCATTCCCCTTTCCCTGCACTCTTTGTCACCAATGTAGATGGTAGGATGGGAAATCGCATATTTGCCCCGTTTACAGACGTAGGGATAGAGGGAACATACGTCTACGTAGTGTATTTGCTCATCTTCCGTACACCTGTGGTATGTCATCGCATTCCCCGTCCTTCCTCCGAAGAAAGCGTCTCGGGGATTGAGCGGTAAGGTTGTCAACACGGGATGATTTTCCAAATGTGTGAGATCTCGATCTCTTTTCAGATTGTTAAATCCGCATTGCCACATCTCTACTAGTTCGTAGGGGGTTCGAGAGAGTTTTTTCCATTTTGGCTTTTGTCCTCTCGTATCTCAATTCGAGGGTGTCAGATGGGTCTTCTTTCAGAGGCTCTTCTCTTTTGTACGGAAAGCACTTTGGGCAACCGTGGTAGTAGCAACCTTGAAACTCATATATTCGCGCCCCATCAAAACCATCCACCTTCATCCCCTCGATTTTAACCTCCCGCTCTCGACCAGCATGCTGGATCCTCACACCCCGCTGCTCTTCCTCATAAGCTAACCACTGGAGTGCAGCAGACGACTGGGTATCCACCAACCTGTATCCTTTCTTCGGTATTATGCCTATTGTCTCTGGCTTCAAGAAATTACGTCTAAATGCCAGGTTACACGCGCTAGCTATAGTGACAGCCTCTAAAAATGGGTCAACATTGCATTCGGATATAAAGAGTGATCTAAATTTAATACAAGCTTTAGCCAAGATGTCAACATCAGATATACAATATTCAATTAATTCCTTCTGGAAGTCAAATACATAGTTATTGCATACCTGCTCGTTGTGCCACTTTTCAAAGTCCTTGTTGTTTTTCTCAAACATTGAATCAGGACAGTAGTACTCTTTTGCAGGTATAGGTCCTGTGTAGTTCTGGTTCGCGAGTGTATTGAAGAGATGCGGAAAGTAGCCTTTTTTCTTTTCAGGGCCTAAGTCGAAGGCTTTAGGTAGGGCAGACAAAGCCATTGGAAAGTAGTTGAGGGAGTCTATAAAACGTACATTGTCAAGCTCCATCAATATCACTTTAGTCCCCCGTGTGATGACTTCTGGAGTAAACTTTGTTTGTTCTAACACGTATTTCAAGACAAACTGGAAGTCGAACCCTTGTCCATTGTGGGCAATAACGCAAACGTCTTTGTACGGTTTGCGCACTTCCATTACGTAGTGCATAAAATTAGATATTGGGTCTTGTTCAAAGATTTTTCTACGCTGCACGCAGCTGTCACAAGACTCGTTGCTGTGTATGCACCGGTTACAATACTGTTCAGAGACACACAAATTAACTTTGTGTACCTTGACGTTGGGGTCACTCTCGAGGCAATCATCCTGACGAGTCTCCAAGTCAAAGAATATGTATAAAAAATTGTCGGTTTTAGCGGATGCTTTATTTTGACGCATATAACATTGGTGGTTTGAGGGTTTGAAAGCAGTGCAAACGCTGCAATACACCTCACCGCATTCGTGGCTTGTTTTCCTTAGTCTTTTGTTTATGAGTTTACCGCAGTCTAGACACATTTTCACGTTTCTACATAGGTCACTTTGATGAGCGATGAAGCAGCGTTGGTTTTTAAAGTGACGATTACACTCAGGACAAGTTATTCCCGCATGCTCGAGCTTGCAGGGGGGTGAGATTGTGCTACAAGCAGAGCAAATTGTTGAGCATCTGTGTTCTCCTTTATGTTCATACGGCACATGGCAGGCTTCACAGTAAAAATGACATGAAAAAGCTGCGGTCAAGTTGGTAATTACATTGTAGTGACCGTCGTGAAACAACAAGTTGATGTTGTACAATGCGTCATTATTATTTCCACTAAAGTATACATCACGGCCTTTTGTATTATAACTATAAACTGTTATCTTGTATTTCTTTAAGTGGTCTTGAAATTTTTCGAGTTCTGCTATTCCAGCCCCTTCTTCTTCAGCGATATTAACTCGAGCTTTTGCCATTAATTTTTGAGCTTTTAGTGTTTGCCTCTGACGTCTGTCTTGACGTATAGCTTTATACTCCGGATCCTTCTTTACATGGGCTTTGCCTACGACTAGAGCTCTGGGTAAACATAGATTGTCTTTATTTTCTACAACGACAATACCCTTTCGATTTTTGCATTCTTCGCTATAGTTGCTGTACTTACCGGGTCTATTTCTACCTCTACCGATAGGAAGGCTGACAACAGTACAGGTCACCTGGAATGTGTCACTAGACGTAATGGATTCGGCATTACTCTGGACTATCCCACCAAATATCTGCCATAATATATCAAGTGTTACGTCAGCGGCTGGTCTAAAGGCTACATAGCCCGGTTCTTTATTTTTGAAATTTAAACTGGTCAGTGTGAAACCTAGATAGTCTGTGTCTGAAGCGTTCACCTTCATACGATCTACAACTTCTTCAAACCCTCGCTTGATCCAATCTAACTCGGTCGTACCGACAGGGGGTCTGTTAAACTTGAACGTAGTTTTCATGCCGTACAACCTGAACTTTCTGACGTAAGTTTGATTGGTGTTTACAATATGTACAGGCTCTACATTATTTACCGACATAATGGAATCCGGAATGCTTAGTTCTGTAAAACTGATATGTTATTAAATTATTTTGGGACTAAACGCAATTCTATACCGGTTAACGCGGTTAACGAAGCCGTGGTATTTATACAGCTTGCAGGTGAGTATTTGTTAGCCAACTAGAGATAGAGAAAAATTACCTATGCGAAAAGCAGCCAAAACAAGAATGCTACAGCACAGAGGTTGTGGTGCTCTTTTTATACCATCGCCCACATCAATCCATCTGGCATCTATATATAACTAGCCAACAGTTGCAACTGCTATATCAAGCCTCCCCGGAATGCACGCATGACTATTTATAGCACGAGGTGATGCAATCAACCACACTGCTCTTTTGGAATGCATCCACTCTCCAGCTGGCGGACCGCCGCCATGTCACCATCGGCCATCGCTACCGTCACTTAGTGTCCCTACCTTCCAGACCACCGCCACATGTCACTATCCGCCATCGCGCCATGAACCTCCGAGGGAACCACATCTGTCACCATCCGCCATGACTACCGCCATCGCTCTAGTAGGGAAGGGGAGTGTGGGAAGAGTCATCTGGAGCGCAGCTCCCTACCACATGTCACTAATCGCCATCGCGCCATGACCCTTCGAGTGAACCACATCTGTCACTATCCGTCATGACTGTCGCCATCGCTCTACTAGGGAAGGGAGTGTGGGAGGAGTCGTATGGCGCGCCGCGCCGCACGCCACCACCACATGTCACCATCCGCCATCGCTCTTTATCTACTAGGGAAGGGAGTGTGGGAGGAGTCGTATGCCACCACCACATGTCACCATCCGCCATCGCTCTGGAGTGTGGGAGGAGTCAGGGAGGGGGCTTGCTGCTCTCCCATTGGTCGCCGTCACGGAGCTCTCGGCCAATCAGAGGCTTGGGCTATAGTGGCGGTACTTCTACTCACGTTGGACTATTTAGTTTGATCAGTTCGAATCGTACTACCGATCGTCACGTGTGCGGACAAATCGTTCAGGTAAATAATTGATCGGAGAACTGACGGGATTCCCAACGTTTGTCCAACCAATACCGCTCTGACGACGAAAACTGATGAGCGTGGTTGATTCGGTGGCTGGCCGTTTTTAGACTGGTGACGTTAGGTTACGTTTACACTGGCTAGTAAAGCTGTACACTGAGAGAATTTGCACAACTAATGTAGCATAATGTGAAGAAAATAAGCAATTTTACTCACGAGAACTGTAGCAAGTATTTGTATCGCTGGTTGTTCCGAGAGTCAAGACGAAGTGTGTTCACACACGACAGTGATGTCTTGGTAATGTTTATAAATTAAATTTCAACAACCGACATTGTTCTCCAGTTCTTGCAAACAACCACCGGTTGTAACAATGCTCACGAGAGCTCTAGCGCTCGTTTAGACTAGCGATTTGTACAGTCGGATACACAGTTTATACACCAACCGAAGCCTCTGGCGCAGTGGGCGTTGAGCGTTGGATCGAGCGGCGACTTAAAGTTTAATGTTTGTATTGCTCATATCGGCATAGCCATAACAGATGTGAGCGGCAGGGCAGCATGTTTCTCCTGCCGCTCAACCCTCAGCCCATTCTGTTATTGCTATGCAACGGACGCAAACGAACCCTCTCGACGTTACTTGTAGCTAACCCACTACTTTCTCTTCTTCTCTAAAAGGTATCTTATCAGGCTTGGTAAAAATCCAACTGGCATTCTGGTGTACTAAAAAAAAGGCTGCACTTCTTACCAAACCGTAAAACATCATATTATTCAACGAACCGAACTCTTAAGCTTGTTTATACCAAATAACACTGTACATTTTAGGCCTTTGCTATATATCTAACACACGTCTTTATGATATACTGTCCACTCAAGAATAAAGGTTGGACAATTTCGTCCGGAAATCCCACTCCGACGACTGAATAATACTTAAGTACAAAAGACGCGTTTATATCGCGGCCACTACCGTTCTGCCGCTTTACAGCTTAAAGCATGCCAAAATCCGGAACGATCGAATCGGTCGATTTTAAGTGTCCAGTGCTTTGTTATGTTTTTTGGGGGGAGTGCGGAAGCTTGCCGCGGTACAGGAGTAGAACTTACCAAGATAAACTCTACTACAATAGTGGAGGTAACCTTAGATCAAATGGAACTCAAGATCATGTCGATCTTCACTCAAAATTTCACGAACCACGTCGCGTAAAATACGACGTTTCGAGGTTAATCAGTTCTCGATTCAAGGAGCTGTCAAATTATGTCTTGATTTTATAAGTTTTGGAAACAATAAAATTCCCGGTCGGGTGGTCTTCCTGTCATGAATTTTCGTGAGAAACTTCTGTATTGCGGCACAAGTAAAAAAATGTAATAGCATGGTTTAAATCCTATTTTCTAAACAGATACCAAAGAGTTGAAATCACTGCAGAAAATTGTTTGGATTTGTTTGGAGTGACAAAAAGTTTAGTATGGTATCTCTCGATCAAAATTAGGACCTTATTTACTTATAGTCTATGTTAATCACCTTCCCTTTAATTTTGATGGCTGTGTTAACTTTGTTTACAGTTGACAAACAGCGCTCATAACAGTCAAAACTCTTCCAGAAATTAACATTAAACTCCACTCATCAATCCAATAGCTCTCCAATTGGACTAATTGCAATGGATTTAATATAACTTTTCCTAAATCTAACATGATCAATTTTAGAACAATAAAAACCAACTACAACATATCTTATCAAATAGAAAATAGTAAACCATTGAAATTAATTACTTCAACAAAATTCTTTGGAGTATTAATCCAGGATGATTTAAAGTGGAATGGGCACATTAATGATTTGTGCTCTAGACCGAATAATGCTTTATTCGCCATTAGGCATATTACAAGAGTTGTGACTTTTCCTATGACCAAGGCAGTCTATCATAAATATTTTCAGTTGTATTTATCTTATGGTATTATGTTTTGGGAACATATTAGTTACAGTCTCTAAAGTTTTATTCTGCAAAAGAGAGCAGTATGTACTATTGCCAACATTAATTTTAGACAGTCATGCCACCCATTCTTCAAACAGTTTAACATTACCAGCTCTCTATAATTTAGGATTTGGAAAAAAAAACAAATATAGTTTTATACAACACCATCATCAACACGATCACAGTACAAGGAACAGAAGCAAGTTCCAGTACCCTTCTCATCGTCTCACTCTTTTAGAAACTGGACCATTTTTTAAAGGAATTAAATTACTTAACAATTTGCTTCCAAATTTGACTTTAGAAGAAAATTCCAGAATTTTTAGAAAGCGACTTGAAAAATTGCTTATTGAAGCCTGTCCTTATAAAATTTCAAATTTTGGTCCTAATTTCATAGTATAAAACTGTATTTTATTATTTTCACGATTACTGTTATTGTAATTTGTCAAAATTCTGTAATAGTATTATATAAGTTTTGTATTAAGATACTAAAAATGATGTGTTATATGGTTACAGTTGCATTGCAACATTCGATTGTAAAGCTATGTAACAAATAAATAATTAAATTGATCAACATAACAATCGTCAGAATCACTAGAGTGCGTTAAGTCAAAATTTAGATCACAAAATTTCTCATCTGTCAACTGTTTTTGGCATGAAGGAGCTTCTTCTTGCTGCCAGAAGTTTTGGAAAGATTGGTGCGTCAAAATCATTGGTAGAGAGTAGAGGAATTAAATAAGATAAGATAAAAGGGCTTCTCCCATGATCATAAAATCAAAATGAGTTCCAACCCCTGGGGCATCTTAGGACCAAGCAAGTAGCTTTTATTAGTGGGTATTTGGGGAAATAATCTCCGAGCAATACGTCGATACCTCCTGGAAGGTGAAATTTGGGTCTGCTAGAGTGTAGGCTCTGGCTTTCCGAAACACTTCTGTAGCCAATTCTACTCTACGAAGTTCCATAGATATTTTGTCCAATGTGTGGAAAGGATGTTGAGTTACAAAGGTATAACTGGAGAGAGATTTGACATCTCAATATAACATGCCTTTTGTATGGGTTGGAGTTTGAGCTATACTCATAATTTTGGTGAGAGGAGCTGAAGCAACGAGTATCCATAAATTGGGCAGCGCTCTCAGAAATAAAGTTACACATACTCTAAGAATCAAGTAGTGCTCTGAAAACATGAGTTGTGCTGTACGGTGATTGTGAGTTGCATTAACGTGGTGCCTAGAAGAACAGTAGAGTGACCAGCAGAGTAGAAGGCTGATATTAAGATTGAGACGCTAATACCACTGATGTATTTTTGTTTAAGGTAGAAGCGTTGTTGGAGGCATTAAGAGGGCCTAGACACTTAAGACGGTTTAGTTTGAAAATGTAAAAAACTATGGCAAGGTCTGTGACAAGTTAAGCATGTTGACTAAGATTTACACTGTTTATTACTGCGATTTCCTAAACACAACACATAACGTTGTCTTCTTTTTTATAAGTTGCTACTGTTCTTGAGAAACTTAGTCATATATATATGCTGGACAGATTAATATTTTATAGTCATTTTTACCACAGGCAAAACATAGATGTTTAGAAAAAGAGGGTGTAGAAAGTAGAGCTACAGGTTTGTTCTCTATTTTTTAGGGGAGGGCCTCATACCTTATGTGAATTTGGATGGAAATGATTGGCTATGTTGAGCCTTCATAGAGCTTGAAGTGTGGTGTAAACTAGCATGTTCAAAATGAGAGCATTCTTAAAAAATGTTATTATACATCGGGTAGAGCATGAGATTTGTTGCTAATACGTGCACAATAATTCTTGAGTTGCTTTCTTAAACTATTATCCATTTTGCAAAGTATCATCACAAAGAGCAAGGGGTTAGACTCAGAAGTGATGTCGCATTCAATAGCCTTGTGTGTGTTTAAAGAATAATTCACGAATGATTTCATATTTTTTGTTGTGTTGGCCAAAATTTACGGCAAATCCATGATGTGATTTAAATGGAGAGTTGTCATTCGATGGGGTTATGGATAACAATCTCAGAGCCGGTCATAGGCAATGGTATAATTTCCAGCTGTCAAGATGAGAGATTAGACTAACACCAGCGGTTTCAACACTGAGCATGGAGAGAAGATATTGCATCTTCACTAAATTAGAGAGCAACACATTGTTACAGACAGTACTGTTCTATAAATTTATGTAAGACTTCCATTCAGCTCCAATTTTGGGAGTCTAACTTGAGTGGTCATAAGTGGCATCTGCGAGTGTGTAGCAGTGGGAGACAACGGTGAGGGTTCAATTGAGGGTAAAAGTGTTTCTATTGAACCCCCAATGTGTTTTGTTTGTTATTACACTGGAAATTTGCTCAAATAAATCATTTATGGTATTTTCATATTGGCTTAAATTTCCTTCCAAGTCATCATCAGTACAGTATGTTCAATGGCGTGCGAGATTTGCTTCGAATTCATAACGTTTCTTCTTGCTTTCAGTGATATAATTAGTTAGAACTCGCACTTGAACTGCACTTAAGGGACCATCTTGATTTGCGAGCTCATTAACCTCTGACTGGATGGTTGTTGACCTTGTTTTATTACAGCAGTTGACCGTTCTTAGAAAGGCTTAAAGAATAAAAATCAATTGAACGTTCAGTGAGAGGGGCGAGCACGATTCACAAACACTGATATAATATATATCTTTTCAACTTAATTTATCAATATTTGAAATATTAATTTATTTACAAAAAATTAAGAGCTGATAAATACCTAAATAAAACAATAGAATCTACTTAGTCTTAAACTAAATTACAGGAGTTGACAAAATAAAGTGTATATAATTTATCAAA
Organism: Homalodisca vitripennis; assembly: GCF_021130785.1. Classification (NCBI taxonomy): domain Eukaryota; kingdom Metazoa; phylum Arthropoda; class Insecta; order Hemiptera; family Cicadellidae; genus Homalodisca; species Homalodisca vitripennis. Next base: position 175,179,578 of record NC_060210.1, read on the forward strand.
GAGATTAAAACAATGTATTAATATTTATTACTATATGTTTAAATGAGAAAATTAATTTTTCATATGATAAATTATAAACTAATTTTATTGAAACAATGAATAGAACAAATGAATTGTTTGTAATAAACCAAGTATATATCAAAATTGTTTATAATCAACTGTTTGAGATGTGATTACACACAAAGCCTATTAAATTTCAATAATAGTGTTAACAGCTAAAAATGAAATAAAATAATAAACTATTAGAAGTTTTCAAATGAATTTAATCTAGAGGGAACATTAATATAATATTGAGAGATGAGTGTCAACAATATTAGGGTCAATTTCCAATTCGGATTCATTATGTAAGATAGTGAGGGTCCTGTGGGGTGCAGGGGTAGATAAATCTATTCTTAGCATGGAATGCCACTGCCAACTTTAGTAAAGTAAAGATATCTTTCTTATTTTACCAGGTGAAGTTAGGGCTAAGAAGCCCTCTCTAACACAACCTGGGGATCAATGGCTGAAAGGTAACTTCCTAACCACCACCTGGCCAGGCAAGTGGGCTGCTTGCAAGAACAGAATCGCTTAGTGGTCACCCATCCAAGCAGCAGCCATGCTCGACATTGCTTTATCTAGTTATCTTGTGATAAACGTTGTAACCGCTACATTGCACCATTGGCAGCTATACATGTCACTCTAGAAGGCTCGCTTGAGGGGGACTGTAGCGCCCTTGTTATTGAGATTGAACTAATACTCTATTATAAATAACTTGTTACAGAGAATGCATACTAAGCTATTGTTCAAACAATGAGTGTGAGAGGGGGAGGGCAATATCACACTAAAGTGATATATTAATTTAGGTGAGTGATATTAAAATTACTTTACTTGCTTACTTTCATGATTAACGGTCTGGTAGTTTTTTATAATAACTGTCAAAGACTTGGTCCTATTCGTAACATAAGTAAACATAATATGTTAAATCACAATTGGCAAATGGACTAAGTTAAATATAAATCCAGAGTGTGATTCTTTAGCATCCAGTCCAGGATAGGATTAAATAATGTTACGTGGGAGATTGCAATAAAATTAGAAACTAAAGATCCTGCCCGGAGGACCAAACAATGTTAAGTTCAAGAAAGAGAGACATGCGGTCGTGGCGGACCAAACAATGTCGTGTAGAGAAAAGAAATAAAATTAATCAATCAGTTATTTTAGAATAATTACTTTTTAAAAAGTTTGGAGGACCACTCTGGGTCTCCAGCTTTCGTCAATTTTAAAGGAGACTATTTGAGGATAGGATATTTCATGGAAATGTGCCAAAGACGTCACTCGCCAAGAGAAGCTGTCTTGCCCGAGTACTACCACAAGAGGAGTCCCTGGACCAAGCACATGATGTCAGAGGTAGAAAAGACCAGAGTGAGGTCCAGAGGTCCACATTCGCGGGAGAACATACATTTTGGCACACACATTTGAGCACATAAACGGTAAACAAGGGATAACAAAATAGGTAAAACAATAAAGGAGAATGGTGAACTTGAGAGGGTGATGGGATAATGAGCAGAGAAGTGAATGTGTGTAAAAACACACAGGGGTACTGGGAGGAGAGTTACGTTGTGTAACATTGACCATACTGGTACAAGGATACAGCCCCACTGCCAGCCGAGCAGCAAGGGCAGGCACACGATCTCTCTCACTCGCTCATTGATTAAGCCTAATGAAATAAAAATATAACTAAATATAATTAAAACTGAACACCTGCACTTCTTAATTTTGCTTATACAGATAAAAAGGACACTGGAAACTTGAACAAAATCTAAAACCCAAGAAATCTTCTAGAGTTGATTTTAAAGCACTGCAGTGATTCACTTATAGCACTATTAACCAGTATCACTAATAAATCTACAAACTGGACTGTTTCCATCAGCCTTAAAAATAGCCAAGATATATCCGAAATGGATAAAGAAGAACAGAGTCACATTTGGTTGGGTGCCGGGCAATGAGGGCATTCATGGAAACAAAAAAAAGCAGAATACCCTTGCCAAAATAGGTACAGCATTCCTTATGGTAAGGCCTAAGCCAAAGACTATCCAAATTGTTTTATTTCTCCTTACGTTCAAGGGTGGACAGCTCTCTTAGATCAGAATAAGGAGGACATGACTAATATTAGGAATGTTGACAGGACATGGCCCTCTAAGAAAGCATTTTATGAAGGTAGGCCTTAGCCAGACTAACGAGTGTAGACTCTGTGGAGAAGAGAAGGAATCAACAGATCACATTTGATTAGATTGTCCTGCCATCTTCCAACTCGGAAAAGATACGTGGGAGCATATCTCCTCAGCCCCAAGGATATCAGAGAACAGGAGCCCTCAAATCTGAGGTTTTTGCAAAAGCCTCGGACTTTGAGGACACAAAATTAAAGTAAGGGGGGCGCAAAGGTCCTTTTAGGACTAAGCGCGGGGACAAACTGTCCTTTTCCCTCAGGAAGGAAAAATAAAAGCCTAAGCCAGGCTGTGGAGTTCTTTCTCCTACAGAAAGCTCTCGTAAAAGATTAGGAAAAGAGGATTATATCCTTAAACTGGAGTAGGGCCTCAGGACTGAAATGTTCATCTCTTCTTACGTTAGAGAGTGGGTAGCTCTCCTAGAGCAAAGTAATGAGGATTTCAGACTGATATTAGGGATGTTAACAGGTCCCTTAGAAAACATCTTATGAAGGTCAGTCTACATCAGACTGAAAACAGACTCTGTGAAGAAGAAAATCAGCAGAACACATTTGATTAAACTCTTCTGCCATATATGAAAGAATTCCTAGGGTCGTATATTCTCAGCCTAAAGACATTAGAGAACAGGAGCCCTCAAATTTGATTGGCTTCTGTAAAAGACTCAGATTCTGAGGGCACAAACACAAGTAAGGGAGGTGCAAAGGTCCTTTTAGGACTATGTGTGGAGGCAACTGTCTCTTTCCCTTGTGAATAAAAAAATCTCATAAGTTCACCACTGATCCTCACAATGGCCAATATTGTAACTTAAGGTCCCTTGATTACGATCGCTAAAATCAGATTTAGACGCCCTCCCCTCCGTGTATTGGTAAGACTAACCTCCCTCAAAAATTATGTAACACAAATCCCCCTCCCAATTTAAATTATTCTAAAATTGTTATATAAAAAAATACAATTTCAAACTCAAACATTGTTTATTAATATAAAAAATTCCACAGCTTAAAACTGCTAAACTGTTTGCTATTTATTCTTGGGATGTGCATTTTTGTAATTTAAATCCATTTTATACCCTGTCTACTTTTTTCTACCTAATGCAACCAAAACAAATTCCAATCCTTCCTACATCATTGCTTGGCATGGTACTTACTGTACTGTACTGTTACACTCGACTGTAATGCACATGCACAACTGACAGATGATTCGGAGTCTGCTTGCTTGTCGCGCAGTTGTCACAAGCCTACATACATGTGTCATCAGGCATACAGCACCAAACTTCCTTATTAATACCATGGCATAATAGTCATTCTCTTTTATTAACTCGCATATTTGGATTTACGATGGAGAATGTTTACTCGTAATATTTTAATATTCCGCAAAGTTTTATCTTTACGGTCAATGTCTGGCTAAAACAGATTTAAACAACAAACTGCTTTACCAATTTTTTTTACCCTTGTTATAATTGTGGAGTTCACCCTTAGTGCTACCATCTGCTTGTACACTATGCCAGACCAGTTTGACAGAGAGGCCCCATAAACACAGTGTGGAATCCAGTGAGTGATTCTGAGTGAATGATGAAACTTTGTATATATTGTACTATGTAAATAACGTAGGAATAAAATTTATTATTTTATTTTATTTTTGTTTTATCTGTCATACGTAAATAAGTATAAATGGAGTCATGAGATTATCTTTACCCATGAGAAATATTATTTATTTAAAAATCAACCTATTTTTGAAAATAAGTAATGCTTTTTAATACAAAGCCATCTAACAAATAAGTTTTGAGGTTTAGATAGCTATACATTTTTAAAATGAGCACAAAATTTAGAATAGGTTAGATTTACAGTTTTGATGTAAAGCTTATTGCCACGCAGTTACACAATGGAATATTAACAAAATAATTTCTGAAAAATATTTTTCTAACTTTAATGTAAAAAAATACGTTTAATTAGAAACAATAAATTATTGTTATTACTAAGTTCTCCGTATAGTTGTAAATAAATTGACATATAATAGTTTACATTTGGACAAACTGTTAAGAAATGGGTACATTATAAAAAATGCATGGCTGTAAAAATAGAGCCGCCTACTACAGAGTGACACCATTGCCAGTTCTGGGGTTACATATTCATGCAATTGGTGAAACTGTAGGAGTTGATCAAGAATGTGTGCGGCAAATTTTACAACGACATGACAGTTTTTTAACATGTGGAAATTAGTGCATACAATTTTAATGTTTGAACAACAAGAAGCTCACAAAAATGTTTGTACTGACACTTTATAAGCGATTGAAAATTACCTAAATATCTTGTAAACAATAATAACATGTGATGAAACTGTGTCTTTTACTTATGATCCAGAAACGAAGTGTCAATACATGCACTGGAAGAGTCCAATGTCACGGAGAGCCAAAAAAGCTTTAATGAGTAAGTAAAAATTTATTGCAATGATGATTATTTTTGTATATCCATGGGGTTGTTTTACTGGCTTCCTGAAGGTCAAACAATTAATCAATATTACTACCTTGAGGTACTTTCTACACTACGCCAAAGAGTAAAATAAGTTCCTAGCTAAGTTCAGCATCCCAGTGTTACAGCATCCACCTTATTTACCAAATCTTGCACCATGTAACTTCTACCTGTTTCTTAAGGTAAAATCTCCATAAAATAGACATGATTTGAGTCTGTGGAAGCTGTAAAAGAGAAAGCGGGCACATTTCCTAAAGAAGCTGACAGATTATTTCCAGCACTGTTTCCAACAATGGAAAATTCTCATGGAGCACTGTAGGGATAGAGAAGGAGTGTATATTGAAGGGACAATAAGTGATTATATTATATCAAATAAAAATAAAATTTTTTACGTCAGTCTTGTTATTTAATAGCCATACCTCATATGGTATTAAATAATAAAAATACCATCACTAGCTGAACATCCAATTCAATGTATATTATGCAATTTTTTTGAAATTATAATCAACAACTGATTCTTAAATATTTTGTGATTGGTTCAGGTGGTAGGAATAAGAATATTATCATGCCATCATGAGCACTAATGACTTTGATTACGATAACTGAACTGACATTTTTGAACTAAATGAAAAACACTACTGTGAAGCAAATTACCACAAAAAAGGTTATGTTTTAAATTAACAATTTGCTAATAGGACAATAATTACACTTTTAAAATATAACAATGTAATGTGAAATAAGTATGAGACTAACCAAAGACAACTCCATTTAAATTTTAAAGTTAACACAGGACTAACCAGAGTGGCATGAAGGGCAGGTCATAGAAACACTGTCATTGAAAGCACACTATATGCGAGAGTCACTCTGAAAGTTTTTATATATATGAAGAGTTTTTTTTACCAGACTTACCAAACATGAGGTGTGTTCAAAGTAATCCTCTACAACGTCAATTCACTTTTTGAAATTGAATTTTCACTCGTTGAAAGCATCCACAGTCTCTAAATTTTTAAAATGAAATCATAATATTTATGAATCTCATCGTCAATTTATGGCTTCTGAAGATAGGGGATGACCGTGCAAATGTTAATTCAAAGACAAGTATACCCTCGGTTTGTGATGTGCTGCTCCTAGAAATCCATGGAGTTGTTCAGATGTAAGTGATACATTGGTTCTTGCTGCACCAGTATAGCAACTGGAAAGGATACACTAGCAATTAGTGAACCCTTCTGGGAGTGTATAATTGTTGCTCATGAAAAAAATTTACGGTTAGGCATCATTTTATGTTTACTCTCCTAAAATATTATGTTACAGCACTTACGTCACTTCATGTTTGGGAGGACAAATTAAAGATAAAATTAATGAAACAGTAATGCAGTGAAAATAAATCATTGTATATACCTTAACCAAAGGTATATATCTTTTATCTTCACAGAAAATTTGGTCTTTTACAGTTGCATATAATAGACAGGTCTTGACAAATGAATAAAGGCTAGAAAAGATATTTATAATAGGTACATAAACTGATTAAATTCAGTAAAAAATATGTTTTGAAAACACAAAATATCTTCAAAAAACATGAAATCAGCTAATGAGAATTACATTGGATCTGTCACATCATCAAAAAATAAATGCAACTGATAAAAGATCAACAACGGATATGACCACACTTGGTAAACCGATTCGCATTATGAAGACAGCACTTCTTCCATTCGGGCTACGTCCATTAAAAAAATCTAGACATTTACTTTTATTTATTTAATATTTTACAAGCATATACATATCATTAATTTTCTATTAGATAAATATCATAAGGTTTTCTAGACAAGCCATAATGTATACATTGGTAAAAACTGCACTTGCACTATTCATAATGCCTCTCAGATTATATAACACTTTGAAAACAGCAAAAATTAATAAAAAACACACATTTCACATTGAATGGCTGCATGATGCTGTAAAAAGAATAGAACCATTCCAGTAAAGTATTTGTCAGTGAATTGTGAAATTAAATTAATCAGTGTCTACAAATAATTACAACCCTAGGGTTAAATTCCACTGACTTTAGTATTCTTTAAAATGTTATTAAAAAAAGTACAAAATACCTAAGTAATTTCTCCAATGTTAGTTAATTTAGAATCATGAAATTGGAACAGTCATAAGTCAGAACTTACACTACATGTGTTTTGTTATGACATTATTCTATTCTGATAGAATTTTGTGCCAAGCCAGATTAACAAAGACACAACACCTGAGCAGAACAGTCCAGCAATCAATCTTAGCTTCCAGTGATGGTTGCTGCTCTTGAGAGCTGCCACTACCTTTGTTACTTGGTCCCTTGTGTCTTCTATACTCCCTGAATTTTCTATTACGTAGTGGGCTTTTGAACATTTTAAATCTAATCCCATCTGAGCACCAATTCTTTTCTTGGCACGAGTTTCAGTCAGATTTCCTCTCTCTATAACCCTTACAAGTTGGATATCTTCTTCGCTGTAATACAAACACAATATACATTATAGCACACATAAAAACAATACACACATTTGAAGGTTTCTATGCCAAGATAAAAATTATCTCTATGATGTTACAAACATTTAGAGCATTGTCTGCTTCCAAAATAGAAAAATATAAGCCTTTGTATTTACAGAAATGTTCATAAACATATACTTCTTCTGAATGAAGCCTATATTAAGAACTATATAGGGTGAGACAGACTACCCTATGATGTATAGTTGCTGAACTGCAGTTTAACGAAAACACCCATATTTAAACTGTAAAGAATTAGTGGAAATAATTCGTGATGCCAAAAATACCCCAAATTTGGGAGTTAGTGGTGATTTTTGAAAGATTTTCAAATGTAAAGGTAGGTCAAGCTGTACCTCAATTTAAAGGTCTCATTGATCAGTTTGAAAAAATTGTTAATTTATTTTGCTTTTTGTGTACAAGTGTAGGGTTGTCCAAAAGTTCAAAGTTGTACGGTATCAGTTTTTTTTTTTTTTATTACTGTTACATTGTTAACAATTTTAACAAATCCAAATTTCTATCCAATGTTACCAAGGAAGTAATATTTCTAAAAATAAGTTGTAGTTACTTTACAGCACATTTCCAATTTAAAAAATAGTTCAAATTTAGGATATTTCAAAACTCGTAAAACCTAAAAAATTAAAATAGCAAAATATGACTTTTATTACACCTATCAATAGCTCTTTTAAAAGCTAAAATGTTCCAATTTTAAGTTTGGCTTTAACTTGGATGGTTGAGAAATAGCACAAAAAATACTAATTTTCACGTTTTGTTGCATGTAGTATGTTGTTCTTCTTCCTTTGCTCTTAGGTTATTCAGTGGTGTCTACTATTTGTTTTTAAAACACTTTCAGTATTATGAGAGGTTTTTGTATACTAAAAATGTGAATTACTATTAAATTTTAATGTTCATTACGATTGATCTATTAGTGACCTGTGATGGATTTGTCTCATAAAAAACCAAATAGCAATGCTGGCTATGTTTTAATAAGTTTTTAATTAATCTAAACACGCGTTTCTACGTTCAGTTACTTTCTACTCGAATGGACAAGCTTATCTTCAACAACTACCGAATGTTTTTGAACAAGTTTAGTAGAAACGATAATCATGTCATCAGATTTTATTTCTTTTAGGTAAGTATTGTGTTGTTTCCGTAAAGACGTGTTTCTTGTCTGTCAAATATGCCATCCACCAATAAGGAAGCTTTCTCGATGTTTGGTGGTGTTAGGTGAATGTTTACAGAACTACACAGCTGGGCATGATCCTAAGGCAAATGCAGGAGTTCTAAACGCTGCAATTCAACAAAACATCACGAAAATTAGTATTTTTGGTGACATTTCTCAACCATCCAAGATAAAGCCAAACTTCAAATACAACAAAATTAATTTTTTTAAAGAGCTATTAATAGGTGTAATAAATGTAATATTTTGCTATTTTTATTTTTTTGGTTTTACGAGTTTGATATATCGTAAATTTGAACTATCAAAAAAATGGAAATTTTGCTTAAAAGTGACAACTATAACATATTTTTAGAAAGAGTACTTCTTTGGTAACTTTCGATAGAAATTTAGATTTGCTAAACAACGTAACAATGAAATAAACTGTGACACCCTACAATTTTAACATTTAGACCTACCCTCTATATACAAAAAGGGAAATAAATTAAAAATTTTTCAAAATGATCAGAAAGACCTTTAACATGAGATATGGCTTGACCTACCTACATTTGGAAATCACTCCTAATCTCTCTCTCTATCTGGAAAAAAAGCAATGATTTTGCCTTTACCAAAAGTAGCCAATCCATTAGAATGTGAGCATTATGTGTTCTAGGTAAGATTATAGATAAGCTTGTACATAGACAAATTTGTACATTCATAGAAAATAACAATATATTATGTAAATTTCCAGTCTGGATATAGAACTAATTAAATAGCACTCATACAGCACTGATAAGGATAACAGACGACATCAGGACTGCTATGGACAAGGGTTAAGTGACAATCTTAATGTTATTAGACTTTAGGCAAGCCTTTGATTGCGCCGATCACGGATCACGGACTACTGTTATCAATATTAGAGTCCTATAATTTTAATCAGAGAGTTATTTATTGGTTTGATTGGTTTGACTTATTTCACCAGTTTGACTTTTCTGAGGATGATGACGATTGCGATGCGGATCCAAATAATTAACCAAGGACCAGATAAATTAATCATACAGCACCTAACTTCGCTAACCGTCACTCACTCAAAAAATACTAAAAGAAGTGAACTTTGTTGTCAATAGTGTATAAAAATTCTCTTATAGTATGTTAAGAAATTTTTTATTTCCCTGTCAGAATATTTCAAAGATAAGTAAAAATTTATATTTCTTTTGTTCTTAGTAGCCCATTTCCTCATTTCACACCTACCCAAAACTCTTTCAACCCCAACATCTTACAATTTTACTTCCGCATACATAAAAAAGTTTCCCACATTATCACATATTTTTAACATGTTTCCATATGTTAACAAAAACAAAATGCCTTCAAAAAACATCAATTATTATTTGTATAGCTAATCAAATAAACCCAGCAGTAGGTTATAAACAGCACAATTTAAAACTTAACATTTAATAAGGCAGAAACTAAGATGACAACGTACACTTGGCCTTAAGCATCACTTTAACATTTAACAATGTTTGAGAATGAAAATTAAGGAAGAAAGCAATAAGCAATATATTGTTTTAACAACTAGTAGGAAGTGGTAAAAGTAATCATTTTTCCTAGAGAAAATCATGTTCTAATTTTCATAACTAACAGAAAACATTCTTCTATCTTATAACTTTTTACATATACAGAATATAAATATATAAGTAAACATGGTGTTACTGATTTTTTGTTTCACTGAACGATGGCAAATGTCCGGAAAAATCCTGTTTCCTTCAGAAATATATAATTATCCATTTCTGTAATAACAGATTAGGAGGAGTAAGCAAAGTACCTTAAAAGTAAGACAAAGTATGAGTTTCTTTTTGAAAAAGTAGATAAAATAATGATAGTTGAGAATTTAAGAAATCATTACGTTTTGTATGAATTACAAAAAACTATGACTGACAATTAGTGTACACTTCCAAACAAATACAATAAATTTGAACAAAGCTATTCTAAAAGAAAATGTACTACCAACCATTACATTACAATTTTACTTACCAGGTAACTACAATTATTTTATAAAGATACTCAATCATACTGCCTGTTTCAAATAATAACGGAAGGTCCATGACAACAAACTGATGACCTACAAATACACAACAATGAATTAGTTTTGTAACATTTTAACATTAATTCATATCTAATACATTATTAGTCCTGAGTTAAATTTCAGAAAGAAATTAGGATTTTGGAATATTTTAATTATTAATAACTTAATTATACTTGTGTGGTAAGTAGCTTATCAAAAATGCTTAACATATTATTGCTGCTTCAAGGTTTAGAAAATGGAGTTTATTACTATTTGCTTTTTTATAGTTTTGTTCTCTTTGCTTTCAATATATTTTATGATAATTTTAAGAGACCAATAAGTACAAAGTATCAATAAATATTTGACTAGCAAAAGTTGCCTGATGATAAAATCTTTAATTCTGAAAGGCCTTGTAAAAATAAAATAAAATATTGGGAAATGTGTGATGATAAATTAAAATCTCTCCAATGCTCCAAGAAATGTCATTTATGTCAATAAATAGTTTCTTTGTAGTAGATTAAAAGTTAATTTACATTGTTTTTTCTTTATTTTCATGTACAGAATTTTTTAAATTTCTGTGTTAAATTCGTTGTTTAAAGTGTGCTATTGATGATGGAAGGTTTAAATGGATAATAGAAATTTTGGACATTCGCCATTATTACATGTTACTAAATAGTTATCTTTTGTAACATATAATAATTACAAACATGTAGAAAAGTTAATTCAAAATAGAGAAAACAAGATTGTTCCAATGAAAAATATTGTTGCATTTTGTAGCCAGCTGAATGTGACAATATCTGCTGATACCACCACAATTATCCTGTATATAACGATTGCAAGTGTACAAAAGTTAATTCAAAACAGCGAACATAAGATTGTTTCCAATGAACAATATTGTTGCATTTATTGCCAGCTGAATGTGACAATATCTGCTGATACCACCACAATTATCCTGTATATAACGATTGCAAGTGTACAAAAGTTAATTCAAAACAGCGAACATAAGATTGTTTTCCAATGAACAATATTGTTGCATTTGTAGCCAGCTGAATGTGACAATATCTGCTGATGATACCACCACAATTATCCTGTATATAACGATTGCAAGTGTACAAAAGTTAATTCAAAACAGCGAACATAAGATTGTTCCCAATGAACAATATTGTTGCATTTGTAGCCAGCTGAATGTGACAATATCTGCTGATACCACCACAATTATCCTGTATATAACGATTGCAAGTGTACAAAAGTTAATTCAAAACAGCGAACATAAGATTGTTCCAATGAACAATATTGTTGCATTTGTAGCCAGCTGAATGTGACAATATCTGCTGATACCACCACAATTATCCTGTATATAACGATTGCAAGTGTACAAAAGTTAATTCAAAACAGCGAACATAAGATTGTTCCAATGTACAATATTGTTGCATTTGTAGTCAGCAGCTGAATGTGACAATATCTGCTGATACCAACCACAATTATCCTGTATATAACGATTGCAAGTGTACAAAAGTTAATTCAAAACAGCGAACATAAGATTGTTCCAATGTACAATATTGTTTGCATTTGTAGCCAGCTGAATGTAACAATATCTGCTGATACCACCACAATTATCCTGTACAGTGGAACCTCGATAAGTCGGATTAATCGGGACCGCGCGGCCGATCCGGGTTAACGAAAATCCGGGTTAGCCGGAGAATTAGGTAAAAATTAATAAAATACGGCATACTTACAGATAAACTTCATTATTAATTGTAAAAACATCAAACATATGAACATTTAATAATTATTAAATCCTTACAGTACATTTAAAACTGTTCATTTCCTGGTAAAAAACTCAGTCAGCTTTGGTTGTGCCAATGTCGTCTGCCGCTTGCGTGCTGTGCGATCCCGCAGTCTCTTTAACAATTCAGCCGGCGATGTTTCTGCCTGCCGCTCGAAATAGAACCATTAGTTCGTTTAGTTTGGTCACTGAATCTCCATGACTCATCACTGGATCTTCAATGTCACCGTCTGCCTCCTCAGCGTCTGATTCATTAGCATCAGGTAAAAACGACGCGATCACTTCCTCATCAGTAAGTGGCTCATAGCCTCCGTTATTGTCTGCCCCTAAACCACAGAGTAATGTCATTTTCATCGACTTCAGAGAGGATTTGGAGAAATACGCGTCTCTTATTGTTTCCGAGAAATCCGGGACAATGACCGCCACTACTCGGCCGCCGCCGTGTGCCATGAGTCACACACTCACTGTCGTACAGTCCCATCAAATACTGATGCAACATCGATTCACGGATACTATACCACTCAAAAATATTACGTTTTTATTATTGAAATGTTTGTCCTGATTTTTCATTTTTTAATTGAAAATCGGTCCGGGTTAGCCGGACTTTCCGGATTAACGGGGGCCGACTTATCGGGGTTGTACATTTCTCCACAATTATTCCACAATTATCCTGTATAATAACGATTGCAAGTGTACAAAAGTTAATTCAAAACAGCGAACATAAGATTGTTCCAATGTACAATATTGTTGCAATTTGTAGTCAGCAGCTGAATGTGACAATATCTGCTGATAACCACCCACAATTATCCTGTGTATAACGATTGCAAGTGTACAAAAGTTAATTCAAAACAGCGAACATAAGATTGTTCCAATGTACAATATTGTTGCATTTGTAGCCAGCTGAATGTGACAATATCTGCTGATACCACCACAATTATCCTGTATATGCAAGTGTACAAAAGTTAATTCAAACAGCGAACATAAGATTGTTTCCAATGAACAATATTTGTTCTGCATTTGTAGCCAGCTGAATGTGACAATATCTGCTGATACCACCAACAATTATCCTGTATATAACGATTGCAAGTGTACAAAAGTTAAATTCAAAACAGCGAACATAAGATTGTTTCCAATGAACAATATTGTTGCATTTATTGCCAGCTGAATGTGACAATATCTGCTGATACCACCACAATTATCCTGTATATAACGATTGCAAGTGTACAAAAGTTAATTCAAAACAGCGAACATAAGATTGTTTCCAATGAACAATATTGTTGCATTTGTAGCCAGCTGAATGTGACAATATCTGCTGATACCACCCGACAAATTATCCTGTATATAACGATTGCAAGTGTACAAAAGTTAATTCAAAACAGCGAACATAAGATTGTTCCAATGAACAATAATTGTTGCATTTGTAGCCAGCTGAATGTGACAATATCTGCTGATACCACCACAATTATCCTGTATATAACGATTGCAAGTGTACACAGTGAAGTTAATTTCAAAACAGCGAACATAAGATTGTTCCAATGAACCAATATTGTTTGCATTTGTAAGCCAGCTGAATGTGACAAATATCTGCTGATAACCACCACAATTATCCTGTATATAACGATTGCAAGTGTACAAAAGTTAAATTCAAAACAGCGAACATTAAGATTGTTCCAAATGAACAATATTGTTGCATTTATAGCCAGCTGAATGTGACAATATCTGCTGATTACCACCACAATTATCCTGTATATAAACGATTGCAAGTGTACAAAAGTTAATTCAAAACAGCGAACATAAGATTGTTCCAATGTGTACAATATTGTTGCATTTGTAGTCATCAGCTGAATGTGACATATATCACCCTGATACCACCACAATTATCCTGTATATAACGATTGCAAAGTGTACAAAAGTTAATTCAAAACAGCGAACATAAGATTGTTTCCAATGTACAATAATTGTTGCATTTGTAGCCAGCTGAATGTAACAATATCTGCTGATACCACCACAATTATCCTGTACAGTGGAACCTCGATAAGTCGGATTAATCGGGACCGCGGCCGCCGATCCGGGTTAACGAAAATCCGGGTTAGCCGGAGAATTAGGTAAAAATTAATAAAAATTACGGCATACTTACAGATAAACTTCATTATAATTGTAAAAACATCAAAACATATGAACATTTAATAATTATTAAATCCTTACAGTACATTTAAAAAACTGTTCATTTCCTGGTAAAAAACTCATGTCAGCTTTGGTTGTGCCAATGTCGTCTGCCGCTTGCGTGCTGTGCGATCCCGCAGTCTCTTTAACAATTCAGCCGGCGATGTTTCTGCCTGCCGCTCGAAAATAAACCATTAGTTCGTTTAGTTTTGGTCACTGAATCTCCATGACTCATCACTGGATCTTCAATGTCCACCGTCTGGCCTCCTCAGCGTCTGATTCATTAGCATCAGGTAAAAACGACGCGATCACTTCCTCATCAGTAAGTGGCTCATAGCCTCCGTTATTGTCTGCCCCTAACCACAGAGTAATGTCATTTTCATCGACTTCAGAGAGGATTTTGGAGAAATACGCGTCTCTTATTGTTTCCAGAGAATCCGGGACAATGACCGCCACTTTTCCTATCGGCCTGCCGTGTGCCATGAGTCACACACTCACTGTCGTACAGTTCCCATCAAATACTGGATGCAACATCGATTTACGGATACTATACCCACTAAAAAAATATTACGTTTTTATTATTGAAATGTTTGTCTGATTTTTCATTTTTTAATTGAAAATCGGTCCGGTTAGCCGGACTTCCGGATTAACGGGGGCCGACTTATCGGGGGTTGTACTGTATATAACGATTGCAAGTGTACAAAAGTTAATTCAAAACAGCGAACATAAGATTGTTCCAATGTACAATATTGTTGCATTTGTAGCAGCAGCTGAATGTGACAATATCTTGCTGATACCACCACAATTATCCTGTACAGTGGAACATCGATAAGTCGATTAATCGGGACCCATCGCGGGCGAGTCCGGGTTACAAAATCCGGTTATAGCCGAGAATTAGGTAAAAATTAATAAATAAATAAACGGCATAAACTACAGATAAACTCTCAATATAATAGTAAAAAACATCAAACATATGAAGCATTTAATAATTATTAATCCTTATCAGTACATTTAAAACTGTTCATTTCCTGGTAAAAAACTCAGTCAGCTTTGGGTTTGTGCCAATAGTCGTCTGGCAGCTTGCGTGCTGTGCGATCCCGCAGTCTCTTCTAACAATATCTGGCCGCGATTGTTTCTGCCTGCCAGCTCGAAAATAAACCATTAGTTTCTTTTAGTTTGGTCCACTGAATCTCCAAGACTCATCACTGGATCTTCAATGTCACCGTCTGCCTCCTCAGCGTCTGATTCATTAGCATCAGGTAAAAACGACGCGATCACTTCCCCATCATAAGTGGCTCATAGCCTCCGTTATAGTCTGCCCCTAACCACAGAGTAATGTCCATTTTCATCGACTTCAGAGAGGATTTGGAGAAATACCGTCTCTTAATGTTTCCGAGATATATCCCGGACAATGACCGCCACTCGTCCGCCGTGTGCCATGAGTCACACACTCACTGTCGAACAGTCCCATCAAATACTGATCAACACACGTATTCACAGATACTAAGACCACTCAAAAAAATTACGTTTTTATTATTGAAATGTTTTGACTGATTTTTCATTTTTTTTAAATTGAAAATCGGCTCCGTGTTTAGCCGGAACTTCCGGGATTAACGGGGGCCTGACTTATCGGGGTTTGGTACTGTATAATAACGCTTGCAATTGTACAAAAGTTAATTCAAAACATCGAACATAAGATTTGTTCCAAAGTACAATATTGTTGCATTTGTAGCCAGCTGAATGTCGACAATATTCTGCTGAAACCACCACATTTAATCCCTGTATATGCAAGTGGTCATCAAAAGTTTAATTCAAACAGCGAACATAAGATTGTTCCAATGAACAATATTGTTGCATTGTAGCCACTGATGTGACAATATCTGCTGATACCACCACAATTATCCTGTATATTAACATGCAAGTGTACAAAATTAATTCAAAAACCAAAAAAGCCCCCTGAACAAAGGATTTTGCCCCCCCCCCCCCCCACCCCCCCCCCCCCCCACCCCCCCCCCCCCCCACCCCCCCCCCCCCCCACCCCCCCCCCCCCCCACCCCCCCCCCCCCCCACCCACATGAACTAAACTACACTACTTTACAATTGGAATGCCTTGCCGTAGTTTTTGCCTTCACTAAGTTTCAGCAGTATCTTGAGCACCGCGAATTCCAGTTGCAAACAGACTGTTCAGCACCGTCATGGCTCCTGAACCATCCTCGTCAGCAAACGGGTAAGATCACAAGATGGGTATCGTTAATTAATTCTTTCAAATTCGTGGTCCAGCATATTAAAGGCAGGGAAATGTGGTCGCAGACTGTTTATCCAGACTTTTTGAGAATACGGAAAAACCCAATGTTAATGAGGACACAGGGGTAACTAGTAGCTGCTCCACGGAGAGTAGTTGGGTGTCGGATGGTCAGAAGGATGTTACTATGACCTTATTTGCCATACCCGAAGCGTTTAAATATATTGCACAACATCAAAAAGAGGATCCTGAGCTTGCAAAGATTATCAAAACTCCGGTTAAGTATCAGAACTACAGCGTTGAGCAGGGTGTCCTTCTATATAAGCCACCAGGAAAAACTAAACCACGAGTCGTTTTACCGCAAAGATTAATAGATCTTGTTTTTAGGTACTATCATGAGGCACCAACTTCTGCTCATTTAGGAATCAAGAAGACATCAGCACGTATTACTCGTTACTTTTGGGCATACAATCTAACCAATCTCATTGCTGACAGAGTTAGGTCGTGTTATTTATGCCAGAGATCAAAGCAAGCTCTTACATCTAAAATAGGTCATCTATCTTCAGAAATAGTAGATCAAGTATGGAAAAAAAATTGTATTGATCACATAGGATCTTTACCAAGATCAGGTCAGGGAAATCGGTACCTTTTAACTGTAGTGGATGCATTTTCAAAGTTTACCATTCTTTTACCAGTTAAAAATACCACTGCATCTTCAACAGTGACACTTCTCACCAAACATGTTTTTTTCGTATTTCGGGTTTCCTAAATATCTCGTGTCCGACAATGCAAGTCAATTTCGCTCCCAAAAATTTACAGACATGTGTTTAGAGTATGGAATTCAACACATTTATACTTCTCCCTATTATGCCAATCCCTCGCACGCGGAAAGGGTGAACAAAAATCTGAAGGTCGCTATCAGGATATTTCATCAACAGGATCACAAGTCATTGGACAGAAACATTCATTGGTTTCAATTGGCATTTAATTCTGCATTGCATGACAGCACCAAAGCATCACCAGCCAGTTTGTTTTTGGGTCACGAAATTTCTCATTCATTAGAATTGGCTTGGAATCTGGATTCATTGGTACCTAATCAAAAGCATATAGTCCCAAATGATCAAAAATGGCATCAGGCCTTACAAAACTTACAACAGGCCAGAAGAAGTAGAGAGAGGTTATATAATGCTAGACGGATGCCCGTTGTATTTAAGCCGGGAGATTGGGTCATGTATAAGAGCAATCCTATGAGCAGAGCAACGGATAGCATAAATCAGAAGTTACTACCACTTTGGTCTAAACCTTGCGTGATAGAATGTTTCACATCACCGGTGACTGTTAAGCTACTTAACCCATCGACCGGAAAATTTGTGCGCAGGGCACACGTATCCCACTTAAAGAGATTCTTTTCACCAACTCATTAACTCCTGGGGCGCCGGTCGGTAGGGGACACATCTCTGTAGTGATATTAGTTTTAAGTTTCAAGGTGTACTCCTTCACTTTAACACTTAAACACAGGGATAACATCTGCTCCCATAGACGATTGTAGTCCGTTTGGTCTGAGGTATGGCTTTTCAAGGTCCGCCTAGAACGGACGGGTTGTCTTAGGGAATCAGTGCCCCTAAACATTAAACTTTTCGGTGTGGTCATCGGGCACTGGGAACCAGGTTGAGTTTGATTTTTTTTTAGAAAGCAGTACTGCTAATTAATTAACCTTGGTCAAGGAGAGTGACTTTTTGTATGTATTTTTTAATTACTTTCTTTGAGCAAGACACTCAACAGTAACCAGGACCCAGGATCCTACTTGTTGGAATGTCATGTCTTTCAACATTTAGGCTTGGCTGCACTGAAGGTACTCACACAAAAATTAAAAGTTACACAGAAATGTATATATGTATAGGTCTGGCCAGATCTTGGGTTATCCAAACGTAGTTTAGTTAAGTTAGTTGTTTGAATAAGCATGCGTACGTTAATAATTTCATTTTTAGTATAAGGGTTAGGATTTGGTCTACTTGGTATTATACTCGCACGTTTGTTTAGGTGGATATAGAATAGACGTGTACAAAAATCGGACTCTCAGGCGCCGTCACAGTAGGGAGTCAGTTATTTAAACCAAACCAAAGTACCAGACACGAAACATCGACTGCGTATGATCTGTGTATGATTTGCGTCGGTTTGCCAATTATTGCTGTTTCTTTCGTCTTACGAAAATGTCCTCCAATTCCTGTTCTATCCTAACTATGTAAGTGTAACCTTGTACAGTTTTATATCTAGGGTTTTATGCATGTTAGGTTACGTATTGTTATAATTGGGCAGTTTTGGGTATTCCTTTTGTTTTAGATCGGTGGAATGGTTTCAAACAACTCTTGCACGCATTTGCTGATATCCCGGACCCCATGTCCCATCCTTACTATTGGCATGATATCCGATTTCGGATATGAAAGTGGAACTCTTCTCCCCATCGTGCGCCGCAATAGCTTCTTACTTGGCAGAGTAGTATTACTTTTAAACATGAGAATGGTAGACGGCATATATCATATTTAATAACATAATGTCGAAATCGTGCACGCAGTATCATACTTGCTTGGTTGCAGGATTGAATTATCAATTAAATGGTTGTTCATGGGTTCAGCAAAATAATGAATTATGGAGTCCACAGCACCCACAAGTTGGTGTCTAATAACACATTTTTCTTGTACAGCATAACAAACCACTATTAGCATAAAAGTGGAAATCCTGAAGTGACTCCATGTGGGTACCCATTGATTAAGCGCACAACTATAAAACCTACAACCATGGGCCCTTTATGCAGACGTTTGTTAATTTACCCAGTGCACAGTCACGGCTGTTTTAATTCTATAATAGCAAAATGATAATGCTACCATTCTCATGTGAGGCCTCATATCAACATTTTGTTAGCCGGGGGAGGATGCTGTCGCGCGATGTGGAGAAAAATTGTAATATAATATTAACATATATTTGCCAAACCCATCCATCTTTCCTACTTTTTTACATCAGCATATCATGGCCCCCCAATTAAGCTCGAATGTTTTAATGTCATCAGCTCCAGCATGGTACACATTGCCCTGTGGATCTTCCCGGATTATACGCGTATACCATAGGAGCTGACAACTCCCTCAAATAGGGGGGGGGGAGTTACCCAAAATTCCGTGAGTAGTCCAGATTGTGGATGGGGTTATGGGAAAATTTGCTATATTGAGAGTAGGGTTCTCCTATCCCTTCCTACCCACCCTTTCGTCGTATTCGTATAGAAATAATTGTGGGCCCCGCCGGAGGGGGAGGTTGTGGCATGTAACCGCCACGGTGATCGGGTCGGTCAGTGTGCAGGAGCTAATCGGGCGACCTTTGACCGAGGATCGGAACGGGCACAATCAGGCCGATTATCGGTGAACGGGTTTGGTCGAGTACGCACTTGTGGTGGAGGAATGAGCGGACGTGTACGCTGACGGACGTTGGAGACTGGACGGGTATCCGTGAGTTGGACGTAGATTAAATTAAGTCTCGATACATATTTTTGTTACAATTTAGGTGCCAACAAATTATGGCGGGCTAGGCAGGTTAGACGGGGGATCGTGGGGGTTGTGGGGATCGGGAAATACGGGCAACATGGTTCGGGTATCGAAGGTCAATCTGTGTTTTAATTTTTAGGGGGTTTTAATTATGGGGTAATATTAATCAGGAATTCTAAATCAAAGCTGGCTAGAGGAGTGTCCCAGCATAATGACCAATCCGGGCCTTTGGGGTAATATAATTTGGTTTGGCGTTAGGATCACCACGTGGTTGACCACTACCGGAAAATACGTTTAACAATATTATGGTTGTAAACTATCTTCGTTTCATGTTCACTAAATAAAGCTGACTCAAACAAACACAGGTCTTTCTATTAAATCCATTCCTAATAAAGTGTTAATTGCAAAATGATAACAGGCACAGATAGTTAGTACCCTACATGTACAACTTAAATAGTTCACTTTAGGTTATGTTAAATAAGTTAGGTTATCAAACTATATAAATAAGGACATACACTTACCTTTACAAACGGTTCCAGTACTTCACAAATTGCTTTAAGCACTACAGGTAGAAATGGTATTGTGAGGCACTCTGAACAAGTATTGCAGTGATTTCAAACTATCTCCAGTAGCAATATACCTTAATGTTATTTCTAGTTTTGTGCGACATGTTATTGCTTTCCTGAATTTTGTATCTTGTTTTTTTTTATCAAAGGCGTTACTAATTGCAGCAACTCATCAAATTGTACTACAGACAATCTCATTATGATAATGATAAGACTTACGGTCTTCAATGGAAAGTTCTTTTATAAGCGTTGCTGAAGCACCAAGCTTTTCTCTTCTATTTATCCATTTCCGAACCCAGGAGCGTTTCTTTCTGTTCCGTATCTTATTTATAAGGTCTACACATACCTCGTTAACACGTATCAATAACAAACGGCACAACTCCTCACGTCTTTCAATACCGGCAGACGACATTTTATAAAATGAAGATGGCAGACGTGGACTTGATTAGCATACTAGCAGCTACTAGATAGCTGCTACTTTAATGCAAGTGTGACTAGTTTAGTAGCAGCTACTTAGTCGCGGCTACTAAGTAGCGTAGTGTGACATAGCCTTAAACAAGTGGTACGCTTTAAGAGGTAACGCGGCAGAGCGGATGTAACTGCGATACAAACGGGCTTTTTTGAACTTATAAGTATTAGTAGTAAGTATTATTCAGTCGCCGAAGTTGGGTCTCCGGACGAAGGTGTCCAACTCTTTTTATTGAGAGAAAATAGTGTTTTAGAAAGACGTTTGTTATATTTGCACAGGCCTAAAATGTACTGCTAGACCTCTTACCCACAATACTGGGCTGCAGGCTGCTCCATGGTAGCGTTTTGTTGGTATTTATTTGTTATCTGTATTTCCGAATTGGATACATGTATTTTCTAAATATCACAGACAGGAAAGTTATTAGGTATACAAAATGTTATGTCAACACATCGAAAGACAGAGATAAAAACTAAGGAGCTTAAAGTAGGTGTTAGCGATAAATCTCCGAATTCCTCGCATATAGCTAGCGACGAAATGCTGGAGCACCGCAGCTTTGTGGCATTTCTTGCAAATACTGATAGTGACGATAAAACGCCATCGTTGCACCTGGCGTAAGGGTTAAATAAAGTACTACAGTTGTCTATTTGGTTTGAAAATAGACTAGATAGTCGGAAATTTTCGACCGTGAATTTGAAAAGAAATTTTGAGTGGGCACCCTGAAAATGTTAATTTCAATTCTTAAGTAAAAATTTATTTTATAAAATGATTCACTTTAGCAGTGCATTAAGGTGCTGCTGACACACTGTAAGGCTTGATTTAAAAAGAAAATGGTGTTTTGCGGGAAAATTAATTTTAAACGTTGGAAATACAATAAGCAGCTGTCCAACAATATGATTTTAATTGTAGAATGCAATTAATTAATTTTGAGATCTAACAACTGAGTTTTAGTCCATGTGCGTATTTTTCTGTTCGTAGTAATAAAGTTTCAGTCCGTGTAAGTATTGTTTTATCCGTCGTAGTTATTAAATTATTAGACTAGTAATGCCACACTTACTCGTGAAGAATACGGCGATATGGTGTGTGTGAGAACTGTGCAATAGCCGTTGTTGAAAAATACAGACAACGTTATCTTCAGCAAGAGTTTCAAATGCTAGAACAGTTAGTGCCACATTTCTTACATTATGAGAAACAGGATTACTTCATAAGGAAAAGTTCCAGTATGATTGCTCTTGCCAACATGATGTTACTGTTGAGGAAAACATTGTCACTGCTGTTGAGTATAGTCCGGGTATAGTAAAAGACACATTTATAACCAGTTCAGGGTAACGCAAAGTAAAGTATGGAGAACACTCAATAATAACAAGCTCTATCCCTACCATAAACAAAAAGTACAGCATCTACAGCCTGGACAGGAATGACTGTCTACATAAGGGTGGCGGAGGTGTCGCCGTTTATGTCAAGTCTCACCTTCCTGTTTCTATTCTTCTAATCCTCTGACACATCAAGAGCGGAACGGCCAGAAGTCATGTTTCTGGATCTTAGTGTTAAAAGATCACACATCTTAGTTGCCGTTTACTATAGAGCTCATATACTTGGATATCTGTGTGAATTCGAACATCAACTTCTTAACCTATTGGCTCGCTAGTCATATCATTGTAATATGAATCTTAAAACACTGATTTACTTGGACCAGTCACGTACAATCAATTCTTCTTATCAGATATGTAATATGCCTGTACTACCACTTCATGCCACTTATCATACTACTGCTACCGACACCTGGCTGGACATAATTGCTGTCGGTGACCCAACCCTCATTGCGACCACGGACAACTTCCTGGCCCGAGACTTCCAAAATATGACGATATTTTGCATCTACAAACTTCTTCCCAAACCCACTCCAAAGTTCATGAAATACAGAAACTACAAAATCATTGATCTTGACCTTCTTTTCGATACTTCCAATATTTTCTGGCATGAAATACAATTTTCTTACAACGTGAACGATATGGTTTTTCAATTTAATTCCCAAATACTTCAATTATTTGGTAAACATGCACCAATATTCTTCAAACGTGTAACAAAAAAAAAAAAAAACAACGTCGTGGACGAAACTGAAGGAGCTGGGAGTGGAAAAATCTGATAGTGACCAACATATCCATTAAAATCCAAATGTAATCAATAACTTTTTTGCTAGTGTTTCTGTTGATCTGTCCAGTGCTCGTGATTATATCATAGATCTAGAGGCTGCTCCGCTTAAAGAACCTGCTCATCGGTTTTCTTTCACTCCGGTGACTGAGGCTGAGGTGTTCAGGGCGGTCATGGGGATGTCTGGCAATGCAGTCGGTGCCGACAACATTCCAATTAAATTCATCAAGAGCATTCTGCCAGTCATACTTCCAGTTATTACTGCAATATTTAATAAATCTTTAATGTCCTCCACCTTTCCAGATATATGGAATATAAGTGCTCTTCCCCCAAATCTCCATCTGGTTTAGGACCTATCAGTATACTACTGTACCTGAATTACCCAAGTGTTTAGAAAGAATAGCCCACCAACAATTCTTCCATTTTATTGACAGTGGCAATATTTTGTCAATATTCCAGGCAGCAGTGTGTCAGGACCAACAGGGGGTGCTTCGAGTGGAGACCTGTCACCCGAGGGGTGTCCAAGAGTTCTGTACTTAGACCACTTCTTTTACTCTCTATATTGATGACATGACTACTAACATCCGACACGCAAATTTCCATCTGTACGCTGACGATTTAAATACTTACCGCCACTTTTCACCTAATGAGATAGATACTTGTGTACTACTAACGAACTCTGATATTGACTCAATAGCTAACTGGACTTGCAGACAGGGACTAAAACTAAATGAAACTAAAACTAACGGCATATTAATAGGCTATCAAAGGCTTATTAATAAAATCGACATCAATATTGTTCTAAAACTGATACTGAACAACAAAGAATTAGTTTACAACGAAAAAGTAAAAAAGCTGGGAATAATTATAACAAAAAACCTAGGATGGGCTGAGCAGGTGTCGCTGATATGTAACAGGAGGTTTTCCTGTATACATTCTATGCTGGTGAAGACACTAGTTTTGCCTCATTTCAATTATTGTGACGCGGTGATCAATGACATGACTGTTGAGCTTTCTAATGAAATTCAGCGTGCACACATAATAATTATAGTATTCGGTTCATTTTCAATTTAAGACGTGATGATCACATATCTCCTTATTTTGAGCAATTATTCCTATTAAAATCCAAAGAACTTAGACATCGCCATTTACTTAGTCTGTTGCACGCAATAATCCATAATGGTTGTCCAAGTTATTTGGCCTAAAATATTGTTTTTATGTCTGTGTTCGTAGAAGTGCATCTTTATTATCAATTCCAATTCATTGGACAGCCTTTTTTAATATTTCACTGTTTCTGCATGTCCATTGTGGAACGCTCTCCCAGACAATATCAGAATTATTGACAAGCGCGATCGCTTTGGGGTTGAGGTTAGGACCTTTCTGCTGCGGACTCGGCGGGAGTGATGGTGGTGGTTCTTGTGGTCGCACTTGGGGTAACTGCGTGTAAGCTGAGTGAATGGAGAATGAAAGCTGACAAGGATGTCATAATTCTATTAGTTGATTTTTGCATCAAAGATAGTTTTGTTATAGTTCAATCAATATAATCAAATTTTTAAATGTAAACATTTTATGTTGTATCGTAATTAATTATTAAACGTAATATAGTTTTAAATGCCAGTTATGATATTGTAATAGGAACGATTTTATTTTATTTATTTGTATTTAGAGATTAAGTGGAAGAGAGGACATTACATTTTAGTCCTAACTTCGCCTTTATAAATAAAGACATTTTTCATTTCATCCAAGTTAGTTAGCCAGTTAACACAATTTATAGGTGTCATAGAAGATCGGTCAAAGAAATGTATTAGTTTTTGAGGAAACGTTTTTAACGTAAGAATACTCTGTAGTCTGTACTGCACGTATTAACAGCGAAATGGTAGTGGAGTTTACACATTTCATGAATGGAATGTTCAAAGAACCAGCTCTTAATTAATTATCACTAATTTTTATCGTGACAGCATCCCCATGAACACTGCTGTTATCCCTTTACATTACCGCATTTAATCTATAACAAAACATTAACTAAAATGTTAGTTAAATTGGCCTTTGCAATCAAATGTATAAAATGTTGATATCAATAATGAATTTATTTATATACTTAAAAAGGTTTTAGAAAATATATCAGACGTTTTAACCAATATGACATCTTACAGACCTTACTTGCCGAAAATAGTTTATATCATACATGTTTTTTTAACATGAAAGTGGTTTATTACTGTGCAATTAAATTATTGTAATAGTTATACTACTTTACAGATAATAATTAATACTTAACCCCAATAAAAATAAATAAATTATAATTAAACAACTAAAATCACAATAAAAATTAATGATACAATGGCTTTGAGTAGTTGAAAAAAATTGAATTCATAGAAATATATTTATATACACCCATTTCCAGAAATAGAATACATATTTGTGTAAAGTTTATTATTGAGAAATAATTTAATCTTCGAAACGCAGCATTTTATTTTTGTAACATTAAAAATGTAAAACATTTGAAAATTGGTTATCCTTTATAAAATTGTTGTTGAACACTTTGGTTGCTCTAGTGGATTATTTAAGGTTAATATATAAATTTAAGGTTAATAGAACACTAAGAAAACATGAGAAAGGGGCTAAAAGTTAACACTTTTACATCAGTGTTGGTCCGAAGATCACCGTATGAATTGGTATGAAGCCAACATAACGCATCATGAACCTCATTTCTTTAAAAGGGCATTAATCGAGGGCTTCATCTATTAAATTGGCAGACCAACCGATCAGTCGAAATTAGGCTGCTTTGGTTGCAAATTCTGAAGAATGAACTAACAAGGAATAAACCAATTAAAACATTAAAGATATGCAATAAACCAATGCGAAGTCACAGCTTGGTTTTAAAAAAGTCAATGGAGAAATAGCCAATAATAAAACGGCTCACTTCCATTCCCTCCTCTTTGCCACCATCTTGTTTCTGCCGTGAAGATTTCCATTTCATTTTGTAACATATAACGATGGCAAATGTCCGAAATCCTATTATTCTTTCGATTGCCATTTATTTTTGACCTCTAGTCAGTTCT
The DNA here is from genome assembly GCF_021130785.1 of Homalodisca vitripennis. Classification (NCBI taxonomy): domain Eukaryota; kingdom Metazoa; phylum Arthropoda; class Insecta; order Hemiptera; family Cicadellidae; genus Homalodisca; species Homalodisca vitripennis. The sequence continues at coordinate 175,205,945 of NC_060210.1, forward strand.
AGGTTGGTCTGCGAGTGCAGACCTTTTGTGACCTGTATTCTGTATTCCAGTTTTAATAATTATTGTTTTTTTTTAGTAAGAGCATGTTTTAGAATTAGTAGAGTTGACACAAAACATGGTTATTGTGATTCCTAACTTAAGCGTGTCACAATGCTCTGGTATGTTCACATGAGGAAGACATCAGATTAGATGTTGATTCTTTGCACTCGGATTTGAACTTTCTCTCAGCTCGTGGGGCCACTATGGGTGCCACACAGTTATTCTCTGTATCAGGTGAGAGGTTTATGACTATGTCGTGTCTCTTAACTCGCCAAATTGCTCATAAAATTACTCTCACAGTTTTCCCGTTCAGTTTGTCGGGTCACTACATGTCGCCTACTGTTTTGTTCAGTTATAAAATTTATTTCTTATCAAGTTGTTACTACTGATAAGTCCTGCCATCTCTCAGCCAAATAAAGCACTTAATTACTATTACTCTATTTACAGCACATATAGTAAACAAGCATTTAAGTTTTTTTTTTCATTCGGGTTTCAGTGTCACTGTACAGTAGTTGATATTGTGTATCCTATCAATCTATTAAAATGCTAGTACTTTTGGTGGAACCAAACCTCAAAATATTAAAACGAGTTTATATGTATTAGAAACCTACTTAAGACTCTTGTGTTTTTATTTGCAAATAAAATTACTTTTAAATTAGCTATACCTTAAAAATTACACAATATTTGGTACATTAAAGAGAAAATAATAAATATCCAATTCAAAAATTTTAAAGTTTAAATAAAGCTAATAAACTTTGTAAATGTTTCAGAACTGCATTTGTACCCGTCATTTAAAGGGCCGAAAGTTAAATACTGCATTTTAAATACAAATTGAAGTGACGTACACTACAATCGCTGAGTGGTGATATACATGGCCCGCTGAGCTCAGAGGACAACTACCTGTATGCATATAGTTGCTGAAAGAGGGATTAGTGTTGACCACATTTAATGGCCTACTTAGAGATATAATAATATACATCCAAAATATTTGAGTATTTATTGTAAAGTGTATGGTCTTTAATATTTAATTGACAAAGTACAAACAATTTTTTCCTAATCACAAATAAAAATGTTAAAGGTTCTCTATTTTAATATTTCCTGTTGACGAGTAAATGTATTACTACTAATTAAATTTCAGTACCAGTATGCCTACTAATCAGTACTATGTGTGGTCAGCTGTGATTCAATATAAACTCTGCAACTGAATTATTTTAAAGCAACTCTATTTGTTTTATTAAAATTCATAAAATATGAAACAAAACTAGAGAACTGATAAGACTTGAAATTCGTAATACAACTATTGTAACAGTTTAAGTTTTGTCTCACCTTTACAATACAGCATCATAATAACTGAACAATATGTACATTGCACACAATCTGCACCCTCTCACTCGAAATAGACAAATTTAATACTTGGGGTGCTGGATTCCAAACCATTCCTCATCTACAAAACTTGATTTTTACCAACTGTCAACAAAACTGTATATAATTTTTTACAGGGCTTGGCATTAGTATTTCTTTGACAGAAGATAAACAACAATCTTTGGATGGCTTTAAAAATATATCTAAAAAGTTTTATATAATATTGTAGGAGACAAAATTTCTTCAATTTGGATAATAATGGTTTTGGAACAAAAGCAGCTAAGAAGCTGGTGTTGGAACTACAGCTGGATGAAGATTCTTTCGCAACACTCAAGTTAGTTTACAAATGAAACAAAATGATTTTTTCTTATTGGTTCTTTAATTACACTAATATTGGTTGTGTCACCCAGAGCAAAATTTACCATTGATCTTTAAAGTTAAAAAGCCTTATGGATACTATTCCCAAAGTGCTTATTCACTATTTCTGCATTCTTAAGTTGTCTTAATCTTATTTAAATTTTTCATTATATTCTTTTGGTTCTCAAGCAGTCTTTATGCTCAATTTGACATTCCCTTCCATCCGGTCTTGTTATTGCTCTCTATACATTACTGTTTAGTAGTAGTCCAAATCCGGTAGCTGTCACCATTCACATCAAGAGCTTATCAATATCTTTATTTTTCTTTCTTAATTGTAAAAAGTTGGGCAATGGTTTTGAATCAATGTCACAGATTCGCTTTCCTTGTTTTAAGATATTTTGATACTTTCCAAAATCACATTGGTAGTTCATTTCTCCTCTCACAACTACCTTATAAGTTTTAACAGATTTTTCAACAAAATTCGTTTTGATGGTGCAAACTGGAAACGCCAATTTGCAGACTTTTTAATAGCATTGTCGAATCAGATAGCTACTTGAAAATCAATTCCACATTTGACAATCTGTCCAAAGCCTGCAAATATGTCAATATACTCAATAGTTGTAATAATGGCTTCAATTTTTCTTACTCACAGCGTATAATTTTTCTTACTCAAAACTAGATCTGGTGGTAAGAAGCTATGATTTAGTATGGGGAATATAAATTAAAAGCTTTAACTTGCTTTGGTGCAAGTTCGCTGATCCACTTGTAAATCATGCCCTTAAACATATATTTAGTTTGGGCTCGGCAACCGTCTACCTAAAGATGTACTGTTGTCACATTTTAGGGGATGGTTACATTTTGAAGATAAATATATATCATAGATGCTATTTCATTGGATCCTTTACTTATCTGATCTTCAGTAAACTTCATAATTTGATTGAAATGAATTTAGTTAATTTTAACAACCAGATCATTGTTAATTTTCATTTTAAACTTTATACTAACAGTTTAATTGAACAGTGGTCACAACTATCATATTACTCAGTCTCCTAAACATCATGTGTTTATTTTTAATGTATGGTCGGTACATCAATGCTACCAACTGCACTATATAACCCAACAGTATGATATAAAGTAAAGTAAAACCCTTTTAAAATCATTGTTGAACAATTATTAGTTACAAGGATGAGGTTTCTTTTGAACAAACATAGTTGTTGAGAAACCATTCTGCATTGGATGATCAGTTTGGAACTTATTATTGAAACAGGATAAGGCTTGATTTAGAACAATTTAGGTAGATGAAGAAGCATTTAGAACATCATAGTATGATTTTCAAACTAAATTTAAAATAGCAAAAAGATATTTTTTGACATTAAAGCAGCACAGTCATATGCAACTCATTCATCTTTATGAGGAAACGGCAATAATTCTACTTTTAGTTTGTTTTAAATAAAGAACGGTTTGTAATCCAGCACCTCAATTGACAGATACCTGTAAATTTATTAGATGTTGGGCTGTAAAACATATATTTATCTGTTAAATTTTATCTGATTTTAGACTAAGAAAACTTAAATTATTTTCTTCATTTTTAGATCAAAGTAAGGTCTCATTATGACATATTTAGTAACAGTGCTGCAACTCAAAATATTTAGAATAATTAATTATTGATTAAATATCACAATACAGATAACCAAAAAACCATGCCCTTCTTTAAACACATTTGTAAGAACTATATTTATTATGGTACTAGCAGTTACCCGCAGCTTCGCATGCATTTTCCTGTTGAAAACTCGGACAATATATTCATGTATTCTTTATCTATGACATAATAAACACTCCTGAGATAATCGATAGTCACTCAAAGCTATTCCAATCTCCTGATCCATTTTAGATTTAAGTTACAGATTAAAGAACAGTGTTTTGGGGTCCTGAAGTCGTAAAGTGAAACAGTTTTTATAAGATTCGTATTCCCTCCAACATTATATGATAATTTATTGAAGTGCTCCGACGATTTCAGTAACAATAAGAGTTAGCCTTTTTATCCCAATGACGAAAGTGTATCGTCCAACTAAAAACTTGCTGCGGTCAATATGAGTCTGTTCTGGTCGTTTAAATTCTAATCTATTTACAGTTCCACAATTGATTTATGCTGTTGCACTAACCAAAACAATGGTTTCATATGTTGGTTTCGGAATTCAACTTAGATTAAATTTTGGTGATCAAGTGATTTTTATATTTTTACAGATCAATAAATATGTATGAGGGGTATATGCTTCTAGTATAAGGGCAAGAGTGTGTTATCCCCATTTGCTTTTTAATAACTACAGTAAAAATGCCAAACACAATGTTAAAGGAGCTAACCAGATTCGATTACTTTAAGTGCAAACATTAACAGCTTTATTTAATGAGGTAGTTTTTATAACAGCGTATAAATAGCATTTCCATGGCATTAGATGGATTATTGATCATTGGCGCAATCAAAATTTAAAATTAGATAATAACTTCGTCTCTGCAATCTGCATTACACTACTGATCAAGCAGTTTACAGTAATTTAATAGTTACTAAAATTTAAATGTAAACAAATGTTTCTGCCTCTTTGATGAAATTCAGCTGAAAGCATTAACGGCTGAAAGTATCAGTTCAATTTGTATTACGTGTCGTAGCGCAATCTGCCGGATCCAATATAAAACACTCTAACATCAACAATTTATAAATAAAAAAATAATTAAATAAACTATTTAAATCGGACCAAATCATGAATCTAAACCATTCTCAAATCCCCTTCAACACACACACACAAAATTTCATCAAAATCAGTCCAGTCGTTTAAGAGGAGTTCAGTCACATATACATGAACACAAGAAATATATATATATATATATATATATATATATATATATATATATATATATATAAAGAGAAGGAACCACCTCCTGGAGCAATGTTACAAGAACATCCTGTTTTAAAACATTTAGTTTTGACCACAATAATCATTCCTGATACTATTCAAGTATCTTATAAATAAAAAAGGTTTTATAAAAATTAATTTTTAAATTACTAAAAATAATAAAATCAGACTGGTGAATATTTGTTACCATGAACTTTATATATTTAAAACTTGTCTGCTAGATAGCAGCACTGAACAGGCTGTGAACTCATCCTACTCTTCTCATTATAATATGCATTGGTTCTGGTTGGAATAACTGGGTAAAATTTTACTATTTATTTTATTGTAGCCAACTGAGGATACAAACAGCAGTAGTCGCTGTAGTGTAAAATGGCATGTTTCTTTAGCAACGAAAGCTAAATATTGCTTATTTAGGCTGTGAGGGGAGGAAGGTTTAATGCCAAGTAGTACAATGTTACTACTGCAAGTCATGTTCCAGTCCTTGGACATGACCAGGCTCTGCTTCTACATACACAGGGGTTACAATATTACTATTTAGTACAAAAATTTCAATTCCAAAAACATTCATATTAAGAAGTAGCACTAAAAAAATAATAAAAAGTATTTTTCCAAAGAAAAATCAAAATTTAATAATATGATGACAACCATCAATTTTTAATATGAAAAAATTACCATCCATGTAATTCAAACTTCATTAGTAGGAAATTTTTCTAATGTAGAAGAAACACATGTATTTTCATGTTGAATCCTGGAAGTTTAACTAGAACAGAATTTTGTATACTTTTACAGGTTATACTGTATGTTTCCTTAGTGATAAACATAATTTAAATGTTATGTTGAGTAGAATTTACAGGACATTAAGACATATGTACTAATACAGAACTCTTTCTTTTAGGAAGAGAATGATGAAAGCTGTAAATACGGGAAGAGTGATGTTTCATAGAAGTTTCATAAACTGTCCACTAGATGTTGAAAAACATGAATATGTACAAAAGTTTAGTTAATATAATGCTGTCATGTTAGAGAATTAATTCTAATTATTTGTTTGATATTTAATTTTTATAATAATTAGTGTTTAAAATTTAATTTTGGAGCTTTGATGACAGTTTTTATAACGCTTCAATTTATGAATGAAAATATACATAGCTAATATAAATGATTATCAAGTAAAAGCACATCCACAACTTTACGGTTTTTAAACCTCAAACCTATAAAAGCCACACTTAATTATGTTGTAGCCTGCTGACCTCCCATCTTGTTAGTAGAAATTTGTATCATTCCCCATGAGACGTGATAAGTGTTATATAGTTTATTAACGTTTTATTGAATTAATTCTCTTAGTGGCTACTAACTAAAATCTAGTTGAATGGGGTATTTCAACACTGACCAAATAGAATCTAGTTGAAGTGTTATGTTAGTTAATCACATATTAAACATCAATTCAAAAATTAACACATATAAAACATGTCACCTGCATGTTTCTGATAAATTAAAAACAGATACAATTTAAATAAAATATGTTTCTGACGAATCTCAATAAAGTATATACAGTAAATGTTAATATGTAACTAGTGCCAAATGCCAATGTCGATACTTTATTTTAATGTTTCAGTCTTGATTCAGGTAAAAATACAAGTTTAGAATATTAATCAAAAGCTTAGATTGTAAACAATAAGGTATATAATATTTTGTTTATTGTCAATATATTTTCTCCAAGCAATAATTACATGATTTATAAGTTCATTCAATAATTACATGATTTATAAGTTCATTTCTCCATCTTCAAATTTCATTTGTTATTTTTTTATGGTATATTAAAAAAATATGAATGTACCATAAAGAGCTATGCACAAAACAAAACTGCACCACACCTAGGACATACAGAGTGTTCCAGAGTAACCCAATAAACTTCTCAGGTGGTTTTCTTTTATCAAAATAATTAAATAAAAAGTTCATATAAACATATGTCTGGAAACGCTTTGTTTGCAAACTGCAGTTAGCAGAATATTTCGTTTGATTTTCTGGGAAAGGATGGAAATAAAGCGAAACTGATGCTTTTATAACATATGAGTGCAACATAACAAGCTCGTAAAGTACAGTGTTAAAACTATCAGATTTTATGGAAAATTAACTGAAAAATTTAATAAAAATCCATGACCTGTATGACTACCCATATCTGAAATATTAAACTAAATAAACAAAATTCGGTTTCGAAAAACTAGCTTTCTTTAGATTTGAAGTAGATTAACTTCATTAAATGTGTAATAAAGACCCTACATTTTTAATCAAAACTTGTAGAGAATTTAAATCTGAAGAGAATTATGTAAAATAGGCCAATAATAAACAGCCAAAAAGTTAAAAAAATGTATGTTTAATCAAATATATTAATAATACAGAAATTGCAATATCTGTTTATTAAATGAATGTTCTACATAAAAACAAAACATTTAAGAAATTTTACTGTTACGCAATTTAAAAAAATTATAGTACATTGTAGGTTGAGAAACAAGATTTAAAAACACACAGCGTCAATTGAAATGCTTTTTGAAAATCGAGAGTTGGCAACACTGCTGCAACAATGCCAAGTTATTATTGTACAGCTGTCTTAAAATTCAGCTGTTGTAATAACTAGTCTATTATCTTTGATTTGTGCATTGTATGGGTATTATTGTATTATTAATACTTTATTCGTGTTTTTTTAACGATAAGATGCCATTTACATTTTCAAATCAAGAGTATGCAGATATTGTTTTCGTCTATGGTTTTGCTAATGGAAATAGTCGGGCAGCTAAACATGAATATGAAAGATGATTTCCAGATAGAAGAACACCTACCCAAAAAACATTTGCATCGGTTTTCAATAACTTACACACAAATGGATCTGATTTAAATCTCTTGGATTATTACTTTTGGGATCATTTAAAGCAACTTGTACATGCAGAACCAGTTAATTCCAAAGAATTATTGAACCAAATTTTAAACGCTTGTGAACTCCTTAAAAACACTGACATGCTATCAGAAAAGCTACATGTGGTTTTGTTAAACGCACTAGATTGTGTATAAATTATCAAGGAAATCATTTTGAACACCATTTATAATGTACCGTATGTAAATTGGAGAAAAAGATCAGCAATTAAAATGTTTTGCTTTTATGAAGAACATTAATTTAATAAACAGATATTGCATTTTCTATCTCATTTTCTGTATGTGTTCATTTAATTAAACATTAGTTTTTTTAAACTTTTTGTTTATTATTGGCCTATTTTACATCATTTTCTTAAGAATTAAATTCCCTACAAGTTTTGGTTCAAAAGTTTGGATATTTATTACCCATTTAATGAAGTGAATGAATGTACTTAAAATCTAAACAAAAAATGTTTTTTCGAGACTGAATTTTGCATATTTTGTCTAATATCTCAGAAATGGGTGGTCTTATAGATCTGGGACCTGTTTTATTTAAATTTTCAGTTCATTTGACATAAAATCTAATAAATTTAACAACTATCTTTACACCATAAAAACATCATTTTTGGATTATTTCCGTCCTTTCCTAGAAACTCGAGCAAAATCTTTTACTAACCGTAGCTCGCTAACAAAGCATTTCCAGACATATGTTTATATAAACTTTTTTCATTATTTTGATGAGAGGAAACCACCTGAAAAGTTTGTTGGGTTACTCGTGGGACACTGTATGTGTTAACGGTATAAGAGTTTATTTTCTGTTTCTTCTTTAATTGTTTGATTTTGTTGTTTATCTTGCACTTTTAATTTCTCAAATAAACAAATAAATTCATATTAACTGTATTATTACAAATGGAGAAACTTGTCAATATCTTTAGTTTCCAATGAGTTTTAAATTTTTTTGACAATTTTTAACTTTTTATAAATTTTAGTGTAGCATTTTAAAATTTGTTTCTTATGTTTTACAAACTCTTACTTATAGCAGAGTTACAAATTTTGACTATCCTGATTTATACTAAAAAATAGTTGGTATGAACCAAAAAAGTTAAAATTTGCAATTTAACATGTTCTAATGATAGTTATTGTTTTGTAAGGGACCATATTTTCCTTTTAAAATATAACCAAATTCTTATTATATACTAGAAAAAGTTTTATTTCACAAGTATATCATTTTTTGAGCAAAAGCAACATGCTTCAAAGCAGTTAAAAACCCCTCACAAAACAAGCCTACTAGTGTTAGGCGTGTGTTGGCACAGCAAAGGCAGATGAACAGTTGTAGGGTTGTATTAAAAAAATTGGGAGAGTGTTGAGGAAAACAGGAACATTGTGAATCTAGTTAATTTGTAGGGAACAATATGCATTGCTGTCGAAATCCCATTATTCATCTCCTGGATGTTAAAGTAACACTGGATACAAAAAATAGATTCTAAAATTTTTTTAAAAATATTCTAAAATATGTTCTTTATAAAAGAGTAAGAAACTCATTTTTGGAAAATATTTTTAATCCTTCAACATTTTACAACAGTAAACACACATTTATAAACATACATTCATCAAAGTAATGGAATATTCACAAAAAGTAAGGGTCATTAATACAATATTTTGAGATTTTCAATTTTAAGTTTTTGTTATTAGTATTTTAATATAAATGTTACGGAAGTGTTGATTTCAGTTTGACAATTAATATTTAAATGTATTTGATAATGTTGTTTTTTTATTTGTGGAATTGAACATAGAAGAACCAGTTGGAAGCTCTCATAGCAATAATACTGTTCATAACCCAATATTCACTTATTAATTTCAATAACACAATAATGAAATATGTGATTCTAATTTTCTAAATGATCTATCAGATGTGTGTGTTTATTCTAATCTTATCTTTAGGTTTCTTGTTTTGTTGGAAACTCATAATTTAATAATTTATCTTTTGTTTGAAAAAAATATAAAATGTTATTCAGTCTATGCATCCAATAAGGAGTGCTTCTCTGAAATACGAAAGATCACATGTTAGCAAATATTGTTCAATATACTTAAAATATATATATATATATAAACTATGAAATCTTTGTAATTCAAAAAGCACTGCGTGCAAAATGGAATTTTTATTTCAGGTATGTGTTTGTATGAATAAATATAATAATAATAAATTATTTAAAGTAATTTTTATCAAAAGAACATTGTGTTATATATTTAATCTACAAATTTCTTATTAAATAAAGAAATACACAATAGGATGGATGGTGGATTCAAAATTCAGTTATATGATTCTAGGCTTGTATCAGATGCCAATTTTATGGAAAGCCTTACTAAAAGTAAGGCATGATTTTGAAGTTGCGGATTTATTTAAGATAATTTTGTTTTTTTACACATCAAAGACTTATTGTATCCTCACACAGGTTCTTTGGTACATTCTAACATCTATCATGTTAAAAATGTTTGATATCATTTTAAAATTTGCTTCCTTAATTGTTCAATATTAAAGTTTGCGATTGAAGTTTATATATTACATCTTCTGGAGAGTAATAAGCATACATTGGTGATAACCATACTTGTTTTTGCTGTAAACAGATTTTTGTAACCTTAATTTTGGCTTAGATTACAACCATTCCTTCAACATTTGTGGAATAATGATTATTTCCTATACCACATAGTATTGATAGTTTATTTTGTGTACAATTCATTTTCATGACTCAGGATATTATTCTCTATAACAGTACACTTCCAACAAAAATATCTGTTATAAAACAAATATTTTAATGTAAATCACATGCTTGGCCAGATACCCCCGGGATTGAACACCCAATATTTTACTCACTGTGCTCACCATGTCTTGTGGTAATGATTATAAGACTTTGGATATACTTACAAACTGATGAATGAAAACTTTACAATAATAAATGTTATTAAAATTAACAAATGTTTATAATAACGTGTCTTAACAAATTATGACTATCGTTTTGTCTTTGTAAAATCGCTAATCCTCTATTTAATGGTTTACATTAGTATCAACACAAGAGCAGCTTACAATATTAATTGTATAACAAAAACTGTAACAAAGTATTAAAACATATTTTGACCGGTCATAGATTAGACAATCTTACACAATATACAGCACATTTAATCATGCTTAGACATCAAAAACAAATAATGGAGCATAGAAATATTTTATAGGCCGTTCACAATAAACATCAAATATTTACAAGCAACAGGTGTTTACATGCTGATGCAACAATTATTTAATAAATATAAAATATTTTTTAACGTTATAAATTAAAACTATTATAACTTTAATGCCATATATCAATGTTGCAGATGCCCTTAGAATACATTTACACCAGAGAAAAATTATGGTTATCTCTTTTACAAGTAATTGCTGCTAAACAGTAGTGATATTAAAAATAATATTTATAATTCACACAAGAGTCTAGAACGTCATATTTTAAGCCCCTATAATTTCTTTATAGTTTAATTTCAATATTTAATTTATGTCAACATATAAATAATAAGAAACTAAGCTGTATGCTCTTTCAGTTATAATAAAAGTTTGTGGGATGTATATACTCCTGTTGGAATTCTATTATTTCAATATTCCTAAGTGTTGGAATGAATATTGAAATAAAGCAAGAGCAATCTAATAATATTGATCTTTCAATATTTTACAACACAGAACATATATTTATAGACATGCATTTATCACAACAATAGAATATTCATAGTCAAATAAATGATAATTTCATAATATATATTAAACTTAAAACTTACATTTATGAAAACTTATATTTGAAAATGATGTACTGATGGAATAGGCACAGAACTAGTTAGAAAGGCATCATACAAACAATACTATTCCATAACCCAATCACTTAGTAATTTATGATATAGCTACGATAATTAAATTTTAATGACTCTAATCTTAGAAAGTTTGTTTTATTTTATTTTTCCTATAGTAAAATGTCTTTGTTTGGTTGAAAATCCTTATTTTTTATCAAATTATTATTAGTTTTTCAAATTTATCCAGCATAAGCGTCTAATTACAGAGTGTTCCTTTCACTAGAAGTTAACAAATAATAATAATAGATATGTTAATATGTGATTTTTATAAGCTGTTACCTGCATCAATGTCACACTCAATTTTCAAAATCAAAGTCCTTATAATACTTAGTAAAAGCACTTATGATGTAATATGATGGAGTCCAAGGAAATTTTTTAAACGTAAGTAGGGATACATTGTTTAATGCTTGTTGATGTGTTGTGGGAGAAACATGTGTTTGTGTAAATGTGTTTTGATCTTGTGTTTTGTTGTAATATTAATTATAATATGTTAAATTGAAAAGAAAAGAATGAGATGAGTATTAGATTATACAGAACTATTAATTTTTATCCCTAATGAACCATTTAAAATAATATAATTGAACAGTTTCCTTACCTTTTCCAGTGACACAGTCACATTTTGTTTAACCCTTTGGCCTTGTATCACGGAACGGTTCCGTGACAGCTAGTCTGGACTCAAAATTTATATCACGGAACCGTTCCGTGACAAGAACAGCGCCATCTAAATAATTTTTTTAAACTCCTTTTTCAACCAAATGTTAGTATAAATTAGACTAATATTGTTGTAACACATAAGAAAAACTGCAATACTACAATTAATTGAAATTTAAATGAATAATAAGTTACTATAAGAATATTAGTGTACTACAAGAAAAAAAAAATCAATGTTCTTGGAATTTTCAGTATTTAGAAAAAAATTTATTCTGACAAACTATGCATATATATATATATATATATATATATATATATATATATATATATACACATATTCTAGTAGGCTATTGCTAGGTAGAGAAATACATTTCAAATAAAATAAAAGCAACAATGGGGTATTTTATTTTATATTAGTTGAGTAAAAAAAATTAATTAAAAAAATTCAAACCCTTTTTTTAGTTTGTACAGCATTATTATTTTAAAATTATGACTAAATATATCACTATATATTTATTATTAAAGCCCATTTCATGTTAATCCAAAAATATATAAAATATAACCAAATAACTTGAAAAATAATTTTTTTTTATTTAATTTTTAAATAAACATATAACAAAACTCTTACGTTTTTAGCATTTTTAATAGGATAATTCAAGTTGAGCTGATAGTAAGAATATGTATAAGCCAATGGGTTAATGAACACTGTAATTTTAATTTTTGAAGTGAAGGAACTTATTAATGGGAATTAACATATACAGAACTTAATTTTTAATCAGTAAATTATTTAAAAACTGTTATTTATGTAACATTATAACAAAATAAAATAAATGTGCACCTGGATGAGTCATGGAGGACAGGAATAAGACTCCATCTTTTGATAACTGCAGACTTGCTCCACAGGATACTACATAGTAGACAGCTGAATTCCATCAGGTACATATTATTTAAAGGTTTATGCTTAAGAGTCCTATGAGAGTTTAACGAGACTCTTATATCACGTTGTGCATGTATAGGAATATTTCTGGTTTCAATTATGTTTCCAATGCCACACCTAATTCTGTCTTGTCGCGCCAATCAAAAATACAAATATTTAGCTTTCAGAAACCTACTACGGTATTAAAGTGTTTACATGAAACCTTTGCCATTTACTTCCAGTCTCAAGATATTTTCAGTGCCTTAGTAGAGTTTGCCTTGTCCCGGCGAAGAAGAATTATTATGTACATACTCAGGTCTGAGAAGTCTACTTTGGTTAAATGGTGTCAACTTTCCACTGTATAAAATCACTTACGGTGCCAGAGTTGAATTTATCTTATTGCCCGATAAAACTATATATGTATGTAGCCCTTAGAAATCTAATTCGGTCAAAAGCCGTCTACTTCCGGCTATTGTACTCTACTTTCGATCTAATGTATTTCCAGTGCCCTAGTTGAGTTTGCCTATACATATACATACATACGACTGAGAAGCCTATTACAGTCTAGGGGGAAATCCTATTATTTCCAATCTACTTTTGGTATAAGGGGGAAATTCTTATTAAGCTCATGTGACTTTCCAAAATAATTGTTTATAAAGTTTTGCATTGTGAAGTCTTGTTGTTTTTCAGACTGTAATCTAGGAAAGAATCGATCGTTGAGGCATAGTGTCCAATTCTTCGTTTTTCCACCACTATTGAAATGCCAAATCACAATTTTAATGAAGGCCACCAGTTTACAGTATTGTACATGAAAACATTCATAGCTTTGTTTGTTAAGATTGGTTTTATAAGTGTTTAAGTTAAATAATATTTACAATATATTGGATATTTTAAATTTGTCACTGGTGCAATCTGGGGTAAGAGTTGGATATTGCATTTGGAAGTGTACTTTGCATTTGTTATTTGCATTACACTACTGATCAAACACTGTACAATTAATATTTTATAAAGTTTAAATATAAACAGATATTGTCGAACTTCATCTGAAAGTGTTAACAGTTGTGTGTGTCAGTTAAATTTGGATTATAAAACATAAATACTACAATTTTTTTGAAATTCAAAACAATTCCAGGTAACTTCCTTTATCTTTGTATTGTTATAAAGCTTCCATGGATTTTAACAAATATTTTACAAAAAGAATTAGCTGAATTGGTCCAGCTGTTACAGACCAATGCTTAGCAACACATCTTGCGAATCATTTTTATCTATAAGATAAATACTATGAAATACAGTATGCTTTAGTATTTAGAATAAATTAGGTGAGTACATTACAGTAAAATATATTGCAGGGATTTTTCTATAGCTCTAGAGCTTATTATATACTGAAGAAGGAAACAGCTGTAACTAAAGGGGATTTAGAGAAGGGTTATATTGACTGGTGGCTTGTTAAAGTGACTTGTTACAAGCCTGCAATTTTCCTTGTGTAAACACCAACAAGCCTGGCAACAGAACAGTAGACAGTGGCAAGTTACAAGCCTGCAACTTTCCTTGTGTAAACACCAACAAGCCTGGCAACAGAACAGTAGACAGTGGCAAGTTACAAGCCTGCAACTTTCCTTGTGTAAACACCAACAAGCCTGGCAACAGAACAGTAGACAGTGGCAAGTTACAAACCTGCAACTTTCCTTGTGTAAACACCAACAAGCCTGGCAACAGAACAGTAGACAGTGGCAAGTTACAAGCCTGCAACTTTACTTGTGTACACACCAACAACCCTGGCAACAGAACAGTAGACAGTGGCAAGTTACAAGCCTGCAACTTTACTTGTGTACACACCAACAAGCCTGGCAACAGAACAGTAGACAGTGGCAAGTTACAAGCCTGCAACTTTCCTTGTGTAAACACCAACAAGCCTGGCAACAGAACAGTAGACAGTGACAAGTTACAAGCCTGCAACTTTACTTGTGTACACACCAACAACCCTGGCAACAGAACAGTAGACAGTGGCAAGTTACAAGCCTGCAACTTTCCTTGTGTAAACACCAACAAGCCTGGCAACAGAACAGTAGACAGTGGCAAGTTACAAGCCTGCAACTTTCCTTGTGTAAACACCAACAAGCCTGGCAACGGAACAGTAGACAGTGGCAAGTTACAAACCTGCAACTTTCCTTGTGTAAACACCAACAAGCCTGGCAACAGAACAGTAGACAGTGGCAAGTTACAAGCCTGCAACTTTACTTGTGTACACACCAACAACCCTGGCAACAGAACAGTAGACAGTGGCAAGTTACAAGCCTGCAACTTTACTTGTGTACACACCAACAACCCTGGCAACAGAACAGTAGACAGTGGCAAGTTACAAGCCTGCAACTTTCCTTGTGTAAACACCAACAACCCTGGCAACAGAACAGTAGACAGTGGCAAGTTACAAGTCTGCAACTTTCCTTGTGTAAACACCAACAAGCCTGGCAACAGAACAGTAGACAGTGACAAGTTACAAGCCTGCAACTTTCCTTGTGTAAACACCAACAAGCCTGGCAACAGAACAGTAGACAGTGGCAAGTTACAAGTCTGCAACTTTCCTTGTGTAAACACCAACAAGCCTGGCAACAGAACAGTAGACAGTGGCAAGTTGCAAGTCTGAAACTTTTCTTGTGTAAACACCAACAAGCCTGGCAACAACAGTAGATTTGGAATGGCCTGCTCGCGCGTTGCATTCCTTTGAAGCGTCTTGATGTCGTCGAACTGCTTCTCTTTGAGCGCCAGTTTTAATTTTGAGAACATCCAAAAGTTGCAGGGAGTTGTCAGGACTGTACGGAGGCTGGTGAAGCTGTGCAATCTTGCGTTTGGCCAAAAATTACTGCACAAGATTCGATTAATGCACTGACGCGTTATTGTGGTGAAGAATTCAGTCACTGCTTGACCAGAAACACAGTAGTTTTCTTCTCACAACATCACACAATCTTTTCAAGACTGCAACATAATATTCTCTGTTGATCATGTGACTTTTTGGAGTAAATTTCGTAGTGCACAACACCCTCACAATCAAATAAATAATCAGCATTGACTTGACATGGCTCCAACATTGATGTGCTTTTTCGACCGTGGTTTGCCTGTACACTTCCACTGTGAAGATTGTAACCATAAACCCATACTCATTACCAGTAATAATCTTCTTAGGGACATTTTCATCATCACTAACCATTTTAAAGTTGTCCAAGATTTTTCTGCTCAGTTATGAGCAATTTCGGAATGAATTACTTTTGGAACACTCGTGAGTCATTCCCAAATTCTTATTCCAAATTATCCACACAGTAGTTTTTTGTATTCAGAGATAATTTTCTAGTTCACGAACAGTCAATCGACGATCACCTTCAATTGCAAGTTGCACACACTTAATGTTTTCCGGTGTTGTTGTCAGTAAAGGTCGGCCAAAACGAGTCACCATTAACAGATGTGCGGCTATTTTTAAACTGTGTTCCATTCTTTTATCTGTGTTGTGCCCATACTTTCATCCCCAAAGGCCTTCTGTATCATTCACTTGTCGAGATTGAGGCAAAATTTGATGAAAATTCTTTGATCAGTTCTTCTGTCATTTCAAACACAGCACACAAATTGATGAACAGATGAAACACGTGAGACATAAACACATGCTGTATGCAACCAGAAGTGTTCATCTAGAAACTACATTATTCAAGTAGTTTGTGAGGGACTATTAGTTATGCTCATACCCTGCAGAGGCCACTCGGACACAAAGATATAAACGCAGGTTGGATACCTTTTGGACAAATCTCTTAAATTTTGGATTACTATGATATAACATTTGTTGTGTTTGCATGTCGAGTAATATTTTATATCGACTTATCAGAAATCTTATATATTTTTACACAATGTTTCACATTTATTTGTGTATTAGATTATACATTCTGTGTCTTGGTGCACAACCAGAGAACCCGATATTTGCTTTTGCATTAAAATTGCTCTGCAACCACTTATTTTTGCAAGGTAATTTTTTTTTATAAGTTATACATTTTTTCCAGTTTAATATTCGAATTCTACATTATTTGAAAAAAAATATATATAAGCAAAAAAGTTAAAATTAACGGTTGCAAGAAACACCCTTGCAAATTAGCCAAAATGGACTTGTCAGTACAGAAGCTGCTATAGTATATGGCCAGTTGGAGGGTTAATGTGCAATTGAAAAAACTGATAATTTATAGCGAAATAACTAATGAACAAAATCAGCAGACTTTAGTATAAAAAACTTAATACAATATTGATCAATTTTACTAATATTTCTGTCATGTGGCTGGTGAGACAAAGAGACAAACTAGGACCTCACGCTCCCAGTGACCAGGGAAGGATGCCATAACATGAGTGTGAGTTATGATTAAATGTTTATCACCAACTTTTAATATGGAGTTTCTTTTCTATGTTTTTTATTCTTTACTCTATGGTCCACACTTATTGACCTGAGTATCTTCATGATACATCATACCCTAAGACAACTGCAATATTCAATGTTCTAACCCTTAATGCATTGAAGAAAAAATTTGGCCTCAGTTTTCAGTTAGCGTGCATTTAGAGAATAAAAATATTCTGTTTTGCCGAAGTTATATTTATTTAATACTTATTGGGAGAAGAAATAGTAAATAAATTTTTTTTAAAGCTCTACCTTTGTTTTATACGTAGATGCACTATATACAAGGGCGTGCTGAATGGTTACATGTACATTCTGCACCTTGCATCATAAGACAAAACAATGATAAAAGAATATCACTGGACCTGCAATCCGTTATGGTGAACATGCATCACAATATATGCATTCCTACACATTCACAATATTTTTGTACACAATAAACTAAAATAAGACATACAGATAATCCCGTATGCCGCTTTTAGTGCAACTCTGATGGTACAGACATATCATCCTTATGCTGCTTTTTAAGTGTTAACATGTTTCCAAATGGTTGGCATTTACAATATCAAAAGTAAAATTTCAACTATTGCTTTTAGAACGAAAACTAAGACTTAAAATGTATTGCTTTTTATGTGAATTGAAACGGCAGCTTATTTTTAAAAATCAAACAGGAACATATGACGCTCGTGACTCAGTACATGCGCTTCATGTCCATTGTTGACTGCACACAGTCACCACAACAAAAGTCAGCCTACATGCATTATTATTTATATATACATACATACATACACCTTTTATTACTATTAGTTATACATATACACACTAACACATTATAAACTAAACATTCCATCCATAATGCAAAAATCCACATTTAAGGCTTAATGTAAGGAATATAGGCATTTTTCCATGTCTTAACTAACAGATAATTTCCTACTGTCAAATCCGCAAGATGACATAAATTACATGCACTCAAATAAAATGGATAACAGATTTTTACAATGTTTATGTGGATTAAAAACAAGTAAAACTTATCTATAAAATGTTTACTATAATACAATATATCATAAAATACAATTATAAAAAAACTAGCTATTATGTTAGAATTTCAGTAATCAACTATCAGTTTATTCAACGTTAATTAATGTAGTGTTACATAAGACCAATCTAATACAAAAACAAGTTTGGAATGTGTTCTTTAAAAATTGTTAAAAATCACACAATTTAAATACAATGCCTGCAACATGATAATATAAGTCACACATTTATTAGACAACTTCAATTCATTGGCATCGACTAATAAGCATTATTCATGAGGCCACGGTAGGACTGAAATCAGACCGATTTATATTCTAGCTTTATTTTGTATTCATAATCCACACAGTTACTTCGCTATATTCGCTTTGTTTACATTTACAAACAAAAGTGAGTAAAATTTGTTTTTAACTGTATAGATATAGCAATACAGTTTCCTTTTTACTATAAGACATATTTTACATCAAGATTATTGTATTTGACTGTATTATATACAACAGATGTTACTGCTTTTTCGTGAATACTATTACGCATGGGCTCAAATATTTTGTTTGTGTTGTTCAAAGACAACAATGTATTTTGCCACTAAAATGTAATCTTTGTTGTTACATAAATTTAAACGTTTCAGTTTATTTCCATAGTAAATATATTTAAATACATGTTTTATATAGATTAGCCTATTGCTGTTTTTGTTGTGAACTAAATTAACTAAATATTTACAAATTCACTTATTAATTTCTGACCAAATTTACTGCGATTACAGTTATTCCTTTTTAATGGGTTGAGATAAATTTCCTAAAATTGTATACTGAATGCATTGTTGAGCTCTTCAATTATTACATTACATTATTAATAAAATAATATCAATACAAATCACCATAGCAGTTCTTTACACCTTGAGAGTACACATATGGTAAGGCAACTGAGTTGCTACTCACCAAAACATTCTGTTATTGTATATAGTTGTGCATTCGCATTGATTATCAAACAGGGTGTTTGATCGATTATAAATATAAAATTTAGCCCAGTCAACTCTGTTCCTTTTACTCAGTCTATATAAAGTTTAGGAGTTTTTGACATTTATAGGCCCCACTTTTAATGGTAATTGATTTTTTTCTAGCATAATTTATGAATAAAATATGAAAAAGAAAAAAATTAATAAGAAATAAATCTTTACAGTTTACATGAATTTAGAATAAAATGGAATTATAAGGAGGCTATTTCAGACATTATTAGCAGTAACTTAATCAATTTATAAAACTGAGTTTTTAACCAACCAATCACAATTTGTTTTAAAATGAATTTAAAATAACTCCTGAAACATAATCAACTAAATAATGAAATTAAAGTATGTATTTAGATAATATATCATGTAAAATATAAAAATATACATTTGATTTAATACAAACAATATGCAATAATGAACCTATAAATAATAAGACACAGTAACATTACACTTAACCTACATAACTACAGCAGGAATTAGTTTTGCGGGCTGTCTTATAAAATGCTTTGGACTGTAGACTCAAGCCTTCTGACTTTGACACTAGGTCATCCAACTTCTCTCCCCTTTCCAGAACAGCTTCTATAGTATTATGCTGCAAAAAGATAATTTTTGTACTATTAGTAAACAAGCTTTGCTAATTCAGATTGCTACAGTATACGCATAAATCAACATTTCAAGTCATTTATTAAAACGATAACACCAATCATACCTATACCCAATAATTGCTAGCATGTTAAACTATTTTATATTCATAACCTTATCCCTTAGGATGAGTGGGCTATTTATAGCTCATGAGGGAAATATTTTGACAATAAATTGAGCTAGATTTAGAAGACATCATGTGCATACGTCACACAAAAGAGTATTTATTATATAGAGTCGCAATAGACTGCAATACTTCCGCTCTTGCCACTAGACAAAGAAGGATAGCTGTGAATGTGAAGGCCTCTCCACTTTGTTCTTATACCTTGCTACTGCTCAGAGGACTGGCAAAATTCCTCTTCTGTCTATGTGTCTTTGTTTTCTGCCAGATATCTCAAAAACAAATTGAGTTATGATCTTGAATTTTGTTTATAACCTCTTTTTATCTGATCTTTTGCTGAATAAAGATTATTCTGATCCTGAGATGGTTGTGTCCCTCTATGGGATTTGACTGAGATTTAATATAGCTTATTTACGTCTTATCTCGAGAACGATGCAACACATGTTCTGGCATATCTTGTATGTTTTGGAGGTCATATCAAAATGTCAAGTGACAATGTGGGTGCATCTTTATCTGGTGCTGATTGGATATCGGCACAGGAGCAGTTTTTTTATGTTGAAGAAGGATCATAAGTCTGACATGGGCTGGAAAAGAGATGAGAGATGCTTGGTTGGTAATCGCTGTGCTGTGTGGTTTACTTGCTGTGAAAAGTGCTAAGATAACCAGTCATCATCTTCTTGTCATGCATGTTTATTCGGTAGAGGACCTGACAGCCTGAGAGTGAGTTCTTGGTAAATTTGGTACTAACATCTTGGCTGTTTACGAGACTAGAGATTTCCAAGGCAGCCACTTTAGAACCTCAGTTGAGGCTGAGTATGTTTCCACCTATGTGGGACTGATATAAATTAAATAGAGGCCAGCGTTGTGGGTACCAGAGCCCATCATATCGCCCTTTCCTTTTCTTATTTATATTCATCCCCTCTTTGTTTTCACTGCTTCCATTTGGTCTTAGTACAGACAAGACACTTACAACTAATTTTTGAATTACATAATAGACTCTTTCCATATTAGTGACAGTGGTTCCTTTCCAATGATTGGTAGGAAAGAAGAAATAATTGGTATACGATTTAAGAAAATATGATGGGACTGTTTCTAGTTACAACATAGAGGTAAGAGAAAAAATTGTCAAAATAAGCTTCCAAGACGGTGTAAATTACCTGAAATAAAGGCTACATACTCTACTGGGTCTGGCTACATACATAATTGTGTCTGTTACAATCACTGGTTCTGTGATCAACTGAAAATTAGCTGGATTAAAATTTCCATGTAAATACTTAATTACTCTTGAATGACCCTCATTTATTAACATTATATACAAGGTGTAACTATAGCCTAAGAACTATTTGTAATGGACACTTATGACAAAATTAGTTTTAATGATTTATGTGTGATCTATATAAATACATTTCAGATAGTTTAGCTTTATAAGCTACTTACCAAAATAATTTTAGTCTCATCTAGCTCATCTTGAATTTTGGTCATTGCATCTGCTTCCCTTGGATTTTGGTACTTTGCAAGGTACACGTTTAGTTGGGGAAAAGAGATAGTAGCTTCATTTGCTGTTGGCCATTCATGTGAGGGAACTTTAGCGGAGAACTCATCCAGGACTTTGGTAATGAGAGTATGTGCAACCCTATGGGGATATTCATGGTCTGACAAGAGAACACCAGCCAAGTTGTCACCTCTTACGTAGACATGACATGTGTATTCTGCAAATAAATCAAATCAAATTATTTATTCACTTAAAAAATAATAACATAAATAACAAACTTCAGTAATTTAAGAGATGGCTATACTGGTTCTTATCACCATACATACTATATTTATGGAAGATGTCTCAATCTAAAAATATACTAATAGATATCCAAATGCTTTTTAGATGTTTGATATATTTACTGCTTTTAAGAAAAATGATTTAAATGTTATTGTTTGAATACTAAAAAACTATACACTTTAAAAGAAAAACTATAAAGCATTTAGAAGCACATTTATCATACAATTCATTAATATGAAACATCTTCTATAACCTTACAACAAAAACCTAGAGAGTAAAAGTGTTTAAAATTTATCATAGTTATTATTAAGTAAACTCGAGGTTGTTTCCCTACAGTTGCCTATTGAAATAAAACTTACCCATATAGCTGATAGCTACAGGGTTTGAGTCCAGATGTCAGTCTTCTTTGGGGACAGAATTGATTATAGTAAGGTAAGGTAAAGTGCAATACTTTATTCATGAGTGTACACAATAAACAAGGAACAACCATCAATTATGTGCACAGTTTAACCACAAATAAAGTTTTTTGTCCTATTTGTAAAAAAGTCAAACCATACCACTATATAAAATTCAGGAATTTCCAAGACCTTATAAGGACAACATTTTCAAATCGTATTTAAATAGAAAGTTTCAATCACAAGTACTGTGAGCAAATCAGTGACTCCCCAGCAGCAATACCTAGGAGGAGTATCCATTTATCCACATAACTTATACTCAGCCACACCACCATCCTTAATGTGCTTTGGTAGATTTCTATTTATCACATATCTATGTAAAAAGTTACATTTGTCTATGAAATGATTTTGTTTGTGTATTTGATATAAAATATATTCTATGTCTAATAGGAGCTTAGTAAAAATATTTTCCTTCTTAATTTTGAATACACAGTAAACGAAATTTTGTCTAAAACTGTCAAACATATAATTGACAAGGAACTCTAGGAATATAATATCTGATGGATATCTGTGGTTTTTTCACATAAAATTTATTATACCTCTCAGAGCAACCGCCAGCTATTCGAGTATAGTAGACAACGCATCTCTCCATGAGAGAATCCCAGCTTACAGAACCTGCCTATGGGCAAAATAAATTAACCTGTAATGCTCCTCACCTAGTAGGCTTATCTCTCTGAGTACTTGACAGTTCAATTTGTTATTGAATATTACTCCTAAATAAATGTATTGTGTCATTGTAAAACTTAAAATAATATATTATTTTCAAAGTCAATGTTTACAGAAAGTGCGAATACGAAGTGTATATTAAAAAAAATACTGTTTTGATATATAACAAAATCAAGTTAATTTGTTGTAACAATTTTATTTTTATATGGAAGCCCACACTTTTATCTACTTTTCTACATAATGGCCATCAATATTAAGTTATTTATCATATCTAAATATACCCTTTTGTATACTGAGTTCTCATAGATTTTGACGTAATTGTTGCCGTTACAAGCACAAACCTTTAAAATGTTTCTTCTTTTGAAAAAACAAATGGTAGTTACTGGGCGCTAAATTGGGACTGTTTGAGGGGATTATCAAATTGTTTTTAGCTCAACATTATTTTGAGTATCTTTTAAAGTTCTTACCATTTGAATTTCATTCCATCACTCATCTTTTGTCCAAACAATTCACGGTTCTGATGATTGATAGTAAATTTCAACTGCTTTAAGCGCCCTATTTTTATATTTAAGATTTGATACGAATGTTCGTTGTTACAATGACCCACTAAATTTAATGAAAAAGGTCGATTAATCAACTGGGTTCATAGTAACGTCACCTTTTGCCTATTAAGTTAAATATTTCAAAAGATGGCTTGTTGTCTTAACAACCTTAAATTATATAAAATATTTATATTGAGAGAACTAGGTCTTTGACTCAACCATTCTTTGTGTCAATGGTCCAAAATGTAGCTACGTATAAACAATGTGATAAAGGGTTGTAGCGACAACCCATTTCCAATTCAATGGATAAAATATTGTAAGAAGGTCGTTGAGAGGGAGTTAAGAGGTTCTATTAGTCAACTAGGCTCTACTATGTGTCAACTGCGTGCAGCCAGACATTGAGGCAACGTGTTGCCGTGCAGAAGTCATATGGTACTCAGTGTTTCACTCGTAGTGTTCACTATTATCTTGCCACTATAAATTTACTACAGTAATAATTTGTTTTGTATTAATTTAAAACTGTATTAATATAAACCCCCTTTTAATGGAGACAGGTATACTTTACATACAGTTATGCTAAAGTTTACCAAATAAGAATTATAAAAATACAATACAAATAACTATATCAAATGAAAATGGTGATAAACTCAATTATAAATAGTAATTCTAAATATTAAGAACACAGATCAAAATATTAATAGTAATTAAGAGTGGTATATAACTTTGAACGTAACATATATTATAAAATATATAAAAAAGAATTATTAAAACGTAAACAATATTGTTCAATACAAATTCTATAACTTAAAACACATCAATACAAATTAGGTTGATTCTCTATATAAACTTTAGAATTCATGCCAAATAAATATATCATATTGAAAACATGTGTTTTGTGTAATTTAATATATTACAAGTTCAGTGTTGTTCACAGCAAAAGTTTACGTTTTATTGTTGTACCTCCTCTTGTAATCTCAATATGTTATTAACTATCTATATCTCTTAATTTATAAATAATTTATATTGTAGATTAAATCAAGTTGATACTTGAAGTTTAATAAATACTTTTGATATCATACACAAATGTCGATATCATACACATCTATACTGATTACATCTGAGGTGGATTAGAAGTCTTGGAGAGTTTTAAGTTTCATTAAAGGATCAACTTCAGGATTTACTATATTATGATGTTGTCTCATATAGTGTAAGAAGAACCTTAACTGTAACTATAGGTTAAGAGGCTACCATCATTTAAAGTCTTCATATAAAAATTATTATATGAGGAGAATTAAATTTTTCTATGCTAACAAAACGTGTCATCAATAATTCGTTTATAAAAGAGTAATGCTAATCTCTATAAAGTTATGCATTGAATTGATGTGATATATGACTGTATTGTAAGAGGCACTGCAAAAGGCCTTTGAACTCTGACTTCAGGAGTCCACCACATTGGTCTAAAATCATTCATTAATACTTGATTAGTAATCAATGAACTCTTTAAAACATGTCAAACGTCTGTTTTGAATAATTTTCTACATAAGGTATTTTTTTAATATATGTTCAATAATATACATGTATCATAAATAACATTACACATAGTATGTATTCTAAATCTTTACCCTTATATCAAACATTATGGACAAAAACTCTACATAGTTGCAGATTCATGTCTAATGGGGCAGAAGGAGTTGACTAATAGACCCTGTTTCGTTTTAAAGCGCTTGTTTCAGATGGAGGGGCGTTGAGATAACGATCAGATGAGTAAACACCATAGCATTTCTTATTTGAATTTCAGTGCATTATAGTGTTGTTGTGTCAATGAACTCATTCGTAGTTGTGTCCTTATTTTCTTAATATGCATCATTGTAACATAGAACCTTCTGATTAAAATTTTAGTTTTCTTAGTAAGTCGGGTCGTTGTCACAACGCTTCGTAGAGAAAAAACCCTCTATTGTTTGTTATTTTTCAGAAAGGGTCATGAGTCAAAGATTAGTAGTGTAAAAGACCCATCACTAAAATTACAATTATAAAAATAGGGTAGTTTAGACAATGAATCTTAGAGTAAAAGAGCTTCACCCAAATATGACTAAAAAAAATCTGTTGAATCTGAAATTTTTTATCTACTATGGTTTTACAATCTGTTATGTTTGAATTTTGAAAAAAATGAGAAGAAGCTTGCTTAAACAATATTGTAACTGATAAAAATATTTAAAAAAACTGCAGATGTAGAATAGAAGAGCCACATTTGTCTGATCACATTGGTGTTTGGCTAATTTTATGAATATAATTTGGAAAATAAATTTATCAAAGACACATAAAAGTATAAGACAGGCTCTAACATAAAATACTATAAATACAATTAGACAATTAATTTTAGAAACTGACTAGATTATATTTCATTTCCTAAAGTAGAGGAAGCCTTTAATTATTTTATTTATTTATAAAAACATCTCTTCAAGAAAGATGTTTTAAAAAAACATTCAGAACAATTAATTCTACGAAGACTTCAATTTATGAAAACCTATGACTAGAGGCTGAAGGCTTTAAGTAAGAAGGCATCTTCCAATTTCATTGAAAAGACCGAAAACAAATCACAAGCAGTATTATAGCAAGTGATATAGTTTTTTTTCTCATGGAATACAAAGAAAGATTGCCCCGTGCTTAAATTAAAGGTAGGGGAGGAACTAATAAACAATCTATGAAAAGTGGCACCAATAACCATTTTGCAACAATTGCGGACGCCACACTTGCGAAAGCATCTCCTCTCAACACAAAACCACTTCTGCCATTTCCAATAAACACTAAACAAAATTTTTCTTCTCAAAAACAACTGAAAGAGAAGTAATGTCTATGATATCAAAATAAAAGTCCAAAAATTCTGCTGGAATTGATGAAATTTCCTCTAAAATTTTAAAAATGTTTATGAGTGAACTGACACCTCCCTTAGTTTCAATTTTTAACAAATCATTTGAGGAAGGAAAGTTTCCATTGGGAATGAAAGTGTCAAAAATCTATCAAAACTAATCTATCTAAAACTGTGTGTATAATACAAGGTGTAACAAAAGGGTTGGACTGTTATGGATTTTCAGATTCTATGTGTGATTCTAAGCTGAAAATAAAGAATAATTTTTCCAATTTCGACTTTTTTGAGCAGATATATGCCATTTTGTTTTTTAAAGAATTTTATCTTTGTTGTTATGTTTACGATTGTTACAAAAGTTGGTAAATGGGTCTTTCGTCTTTCGTAAATTCGTCAGAAGGTTTTAAAAATAATTTAAAAATATTTTATTAAATATAGTACCTTCTGACATGGCCTCATTTACCAAGTCTTGTAACAATCGTAAAAGTAACAACAAAGATAAAAAATTATTTCAATACAATAAAAAGAAAAAAATGGCGTATATGACAAATGAAGTGGATTTGGAAACAAATTATTCTTTATTTTTAGCTTAAAATCACACATAGAATCTGAAAATGCATAGCCAGTCCAACCTTTTTGTTACACCCTGCATTATACACTCAGATTCAGTATCATTGATAGCTAAATTGTTAACTTGAAACCACTAGGTTGCCACCTTCATTGAATATTCTTGCTGGGCTATGTTACTCAGAGTACTGTGGTCATTTAAGAGAGTGGTATCATCCACGAAGAGAACTGACCTACAAGGAACATTGAAGGAATAATCATTGACAACTACAAGAAATAGGAAAGGACCCAAAACAGACCCTTGAGATACGCAAATTTGAATATTTTGTAAATCCGAGATATCTTTTTTTTGAACAACCATAGGGAATACAAATCATGGGGAATACTGTCAAATGTCTTGGACAAGTCAATTAAAGTTGCAGATAATAGCATTTTACTTTTCAAGTTATTTATAATATTGTCCACTATGGTTTCAACAGCTTATGCAGTATCAAGTCCAGGTAAAAACCAAAATTGTTCCTTGCATAATTAATCATTTTGTAAAAAGAAACCTTGTAAATGTATCTTAAATATTTTGCTAAGATTGGTATTAAATAAATTGGTCCACAATTTGATGAAACTGTTTTATCATCCTTATTCTTATAGATAGGAATAATTTTTGCAATTTTTAAACAGTCAGAGAAAACGGCATCTGATAACATTTTATTATTAAAAAGATGTCAGGGAGTGGTTTAGCTATTTTATCAATTATTTCTTTAACTTTTTTATTACAAAATCCATAGTAATCTTCACTATTTCATAAACTTAATTCAGTGACATATTTTAAAACATTTTTTAGAGAAATATTTTCCACTGGAATTTATTATTCTGAATATTCCATCTGTTAGTATAATTACTCATTAAATGTTTAGCCTTATCAATGTTGTGCACACAATGAACTTTGGATCCAGTCAACCGTAACATTGACACAGAAAGCATTAACACAAGAGTTATTACAAACCCCATGAAACTGTCTCAAATTTTGTCTCCGATTTAATAACTTTCCAAGATGCTTTGTATTTGTTCTTAAGAATTTTGAAGGTTCTTAACCCTTCCTATACGTATTACTGGAAATCCTGGCAACACATGCATGACGACAAATTTCACTATTGAAGTGTTTTCCCTGATCGCGCACAGTAGTTTGTAAAACTGGTGATAAAATGCATTAGAATGTTAATTGAATGTCAGGCAACAGATATTCTATACAGATATCTATTCACAATTCTTGGCTGCCCATTATCAATCTGAAACTGAACACCATTTTTCTGCCGTATGCTGACGGGTTTGAAGACTTTTTCCATGTGTAAAGGATGACAGTGCAATTTTTAAGATCTGCGCACAAACACTATTCCTATATCAAATGCTATATGTTACAACTGAACATTGTTTACGACTGTAGGACAACTTTAATTGATATTTCAATTTTGTGTTTTTTAAGTATGATGATCTTGTTCCTTTTTCTGTAAATTGGAAAATGTTTTGTTTTGTTTCCTATATATATTTATTTGTAAAAATACCTTTTAGTCTTAAAAACAATTCAGTTTTAATATTTTTTTACTTCCTATCATAACTATATTAATCTTAAATTAAATACAACTTTCAGTTAACATTAATTTTGAAAAGCCTATCACATGCTAACTTAGGGAGAAATATAATAATTTATATCCAACACTCTAAGGGTTAAAATCCTGACATCAACACTGATGGCCGTAGGCATTTGAGATTACAAAGTGAAGTATGTAAAACTGTACAATTTGAGACAGTTATGGGTGTTGGAAAAACGGAATTAACTAAAAATAATAAATAAAAATATTGAATACAGCTAACCTGGTAATCCTCTGTCCCCATATCTTATTTCTTATCACATGTAAAAACATTTGTATGTATAATTAAAACTAACCTTTATTAGTGATAAAGTGATCTGAGCTTGAATTTGAGTAATATTTCAAAGGAAAGTTTTCTTTTTCCACCAGAAATGCAGAAGCCACCACAGCCTAAACTGATGACCAGGGGCATTTCTATTCATTCTATTCTATTCAGTACGGGCTTCGGTGCCTGTTTTGAGTTCTAACTAGAAAACAAAAACATTTCTCGAAATACTACCTAAACAATTCTATCTCAGATCATGTCAGCATTTGTAAATATTAAGTTTATAACTTTTTTCCAGGGTTTAAGATAGGATGAAAATTTTCTTGAGTTCTAACTAGAAAACAAAAACATTTCTCGAAATACTACCTTAACAATTCTATCTCAGATCATGTCACCATTCGTAAATATTAAGTTTAATTTTTTTCCAGGGTTTAAGATAGGATGAAAATTCTCTTCGTAAAAATGCTACCAACTCTTCAGACTCTTTAGCAAACATATTTGAAATGTAGCACTTATTAATAGCATTGCTGTTAAGTGAGATTCCCACTAATATTTAGCGAAAAACAGTTTGAAGTCCTCTAACTTAATACTTTTTGTCTCCAGAACCAATATTTATTGAATGAAAATACTGTTGTTAAAATATTTAGGATCTCCATGATTAAAAGAAGAGAATTATTGGGTACTTTGGGATTATACCGACCACACCCAGACATGAATCGTTATTTCACATTTCGTTTCTACTGATTACTAGATTAGCGTAGAACAATATTTCGTCAATATAAAACAGGAATTGTCTTATCGCAAACACCTCCCCATCCTCAGACAGAGGTCAAAGTCGAGCGTCTAGTAGATAACGTGATTGCAGAGTCTCGCCGCCCGTTCAGCTGGTGCATCGCTTTGTTGTACTTCCGTGTTTTACCTCTACATTTCTCCAAACACAAAAATTCAACAAAAACAAACATTTACCAAACTAAACTTTTTATTAAAAAAACACTCAAAACTTGTTTTTATTCTTGATCACATTCCGCCACCCAAAATGCGAGTGCCTCCGGCCATCAGCGCGGGCTTCGACAGCACCTTCGGTGCTGCCCCGCGCTGATGTCGACGAAAGAAAAACATCCCTCGAGATAGTACCTATCAGTAAAATATCAAATTCTAGAGGGGCTAATCAGAAATATAAATTGAATTGTAATGGAAAGGCAATGATGTACCGTGCAAATCACGTGATGCCGCGCGGCCTGCCGTAATCAGGATTCTCGAGAAAGATAAGATAACAGCGACAACAATACCGATCACAATACCTGGAAATGCTTGTAAGTTTGTAATTTTGTAATTGAAGAGTTGTTTTTTCGTTCTATCATGTTTGTTTCTATAAATTTCTATTTTTGTGTTCTTCATACTGGTGTGGTCGGTATAATCCCAAAGTACCGATTATTGTAAAGATGTTTGATTAATAACAGTTTAGTTACTAAATAGCATTTAAGTTTATTGTAAAAATATACATATAAAATGAAATCTCTCAATATAAAATACAAAATAAATTAAAATAGTAGCAATTTTTTATATTTGTTATAAAATTAGTTAGTATTAACAAAAGTTTATCTTTAAAAAACTAATTAGGCCCTAGTTTGAGAACCAACCTTATTAAATATGTAGCCTTCTTTGTTTTGTGAACACCGATATTAAGATTATTTCTTATCTATTGTACTAAATGCTTAAATTAGTAATGCTTAACCTTTTACAATGTATGTCATACCAAATAAAATCTGAAAACAACATAACCTCAAAAAATCTAGTCAGTACAATAGTTAGAGACATCATGAAAATATATACAAAATCGTACAGTATCAAATGTATCAAAATCCTTGATACATCAAGGGGGTTTCATAATCAAGCGTAAATTATTCATTTTTATTCGTATGCGAGTCAGCCACAGTGCAACAGTACGGCAGTCGTAGCAACAAAGCATGGCTATTTGTTGGACAATACTATCGCATTGTGTGCAGCCCGCTTGTGGCATTGGCTGTAAAAGGAAGCCTTAATAAATTTAATATTGTTTTAATATATTTGACCATTTCCCATAATCTTTTCTCATATGGCCATTGGACCTCCAATAGCAAGTTTAACAATGAATAATTTTTTTTTTTAATTGGTTTAGTAGTAAAGCACTTAATACTGCTACATTACTACAGATACAAAACTTGGTTATTGTTTGTATATAATTTTACTGATATGTCCTAGACACAAAAGTAAACAACATAAATTTGAATGTAACTCCCGTAAATTTAGTTCCATTAGTCAGTTTGTGGCTAACGTTCTAACTTGGGTATCTATACTTTTTGACCCAAATGTAGGCAGACGCTTTCCAACTAGACAGTTCCCCAGCTAGAAGTGAGGCGTGGTGACTTATTTTATCTTATAGTATCATTGAAAAACAGTAGTTTTAACGCTGTAAACTTATTTTCCAAATGCAATGTGCTTTTCACGTTAGTTGCTCTTTCTCGGTTTTCTCGCAATTTTGTAAGAGCTTTTAAAAAATAACGTTGCATTTTCTCAGGTTGTTTTGCAAAATGCAACAAATGTAACCAAAGCTTAAACCCTGCTTTTCTATATATGGTACGTATAGCCTATATCTATTTATGTTGTGTAATAACAAATAGTAGGCAGGAACAGGAGATTACTGTGTTAAATTCATTTCATAAATATTAAATTATAAAATTTAACTAATTTCGTCTTTCTGACAAATAGTATTAAAAAACTTGTATAATATATTTTAATACTGAAAGTGATACCTAACTTATAAGCTCAGATATAATTAACTATCTTCCCATATTTGGACGAACATTTTTCCCAAATTTCGAGTCAATTTTCCCATATTTTGAAGTAGTGAATACTACATTTGAGCCAACAAGAAAATGAAAACTGTAAAAACAGTTAAAATTATAAGTTATGCAACTGCTGGGCTAAATGTTAAAAGAAGAAATCTCAAATTTAACTAGAACCTATTATGCTTGATTGCTTAAAATAGCAGATGGGTTTCGAATCGTCAACATAACAATCAATGAACACTCATTCAAGGCATTAAGCCCAGCAGATAACGGTTACTCCAATTCTACAGTATAGACACATGAACAGTGTATGCTACTTTAAATAGCATTAAAAGTGAATTTAAAGATTTTTTCTGACTAAAAAAAAAACTGGTACGTTCGTATTTAGGAAGTGATTTTACATAGAAAAATGTAAAACATATTTTCTCCACATGAAACAACTGTTTCACATGTATAGAAATGCTTTCCCATTTATTTTAGGCTCAAGGATTTGAGACTAATCAAAGTTCACACTAGTTGAAAAATTTAAAAGATCTTACCTCCTTCTTTAACTGACTGTCTTGCAGCTGTTTGAGTTCTTTCAACTATTGTTTTACTAACAAAAGCCATAAATTCTTGGACACTACCTCTTTGGAAAAATCCAAAAGTTGACAAATCATATGAGGACTTGAGCCAGACTGCGTTATGAACTCCTTTATATAAAATGTTTAGTGCATAGAGTTTTACCATTTTACTGAAAAATAACTTGTTATTAGTCTCAAGTAAAACACTATACAATAATTAATATTTTAAAGAAAGAAATTGAGTGGCAAAAACAATTGTTCAAGGAATTTTAAGTCTTCTTATAGCCTATATCACAATCCTTATAACACTTCTAAATTTTTATAATTCGATAATAGTAGATTGAAAAATATTTTTAAAAATTGATATCTACTCATGAATCAAATACTTTCATCTACAAGTGATAATAATATTGTCTAACAATACTGAACAATTAGGTTACCAGTATGAAAACACTTCAACACAGACGTCAGACTGGTTAACATTTACATCACAGCTGTTGAAAGTTGCGTGAAAGTTTTCCATCACCATAGAGTAAATCACAACCAATCGTATTCCGTTGACATCAATCCAAAGATTACCTTTACATATGTATATATACATTAAATTTGTATAAATGGCAATAGCCTTATTTAATTTCAATAAACATTAAGCATATGCGTTTAAATAAACAAACTAACATATGATCAGAAGACCAAATACCTGTCAAATGACTTTTATTTACATTAAATTTGGATAAATGGCAATAGCCTTTTTTAATTTCAATAAACATTGAATCGCCAAAAGTACTTGCTCCGCCGGGACTCGAACCCGGATCTTTCACTTGCCGGGTGAATGTGCTACCATTACACCACAGAGCCCTCACTTTTGACGATTCAATTATTATGTATTTGGCCGTATCTGTCACATATGCGTTTAAATAAACAAACTAACATATGATCGGAAGACTAAATACCTGTCAAATGACTTTTATTTACATTTGTATAAATGGCAGTAGCCTTATGTTTTTTCTTTTTCTTTTGCCACCTTTTTGTGGCGGCCTGGATTAAAAATCCATGAGGCCCCGATGTTCACTTTTGTGGTTGTCCGTCGTTTGTAGGTAGTTCTTACAAGAACTTTAAAAATTTTACATCAGTCTTCGGTTTGGTAATCTGAGAAAAAAAAAAACATTTAGATTCGTTAGTTACAACAATAATGTACAGTGGTAATATGGGTACTTTGGGATTATACCGACCACACCCAGACATGAATCGTTATTTCACATTTCGTTTCTACTGATTACTAGATTAGCGTAGAACAATATTTCGTCAATATAAAACAGGAATTGTCTTATCGCAAACACCTCCCCATCCTCAGACAGAGGTCAAAGTCGAGCGTCTAGTAGATAACGTGATTGCAGAGTCTCGCCGCCCGTTCAGCTGGTGCATCGCTTTGTTGTACTTCCGTGTTTTACCTCTACATTTCTCCAAACACAAAAATTCAACAAAAACAAACATTTACCAAACTAAACTTTTTATTAAAAAAACACTCAAAACTTGTTTTTATTCTTGATCACATTCCGCCACCCAAAATGCGAGTGCCTCCGGCCATCAGCGCGGGCTTCGACAGGTCAGTTAAAGAAGGAGGTAAGATCTTTTAAATTTTTCAACTAGTGTGAACTTTGATTAGTCTCAAATCCTTGAGCCTAAAATAAATGGGAAAGCATTTCTATACATGTGAAACAGTTGTTTCATGTGGAGAAAATATGTTTTACATTTTTCTATGTAAAATCACTTCCTAAATACGAACGTACCAGTTTTTTTTTTAGTCAGAAAAAATCTTTAAATTCACTTTTAATGCTATTTAAAGTAGCATACACTGTTCATGTGTCTATACTGTAGAATTGGAGTAACCGTTATCTGCTGGGCTTAATGCCTTGAATGAGTGTTCATTGATTGTTATGTTGACGATTCGAAACCCATCTGCTATTTTAAGCAATCAAGCATAATAGGTTCTAGTTAAATTTGAGATTTCTTCTTTTAACATTTAGCCCAGCAGTTGCATAACTTATAATTTTAACTGTTTTTACAGTTTTCATTTTCTTGTTGGCTCAAATGTAGTATTCACTACTTCAAAATATGGGAAAATTGACTCGAAATTTGGGAAAAATGTTCGTCCAAATATGGGAAGATAGTTAATTATATCTGAGCTTATAAGTTAGGTATCACTTTCAGTATTAAAATATATTATACAAGTTTTTTAATACTATTTGTCAGAAAGACGAAATTAGTTAAATTTTATAATTTAATATTTATGAAATGAATTTAACACAGTAATCACCTTCGGTGCTGCCCCGCGCTGATGTCGACGAAAGAAAAACATCCCTCGAGATGAAATGAAATGAAAAATGTCTTTATTAGAGGCGAAGTTAGGACTATAAAGTCCTCTCTACCACTTAACCTCGTAAAAAATTAAACTAACATACATATACATGTATAACTAAAAATAAATCTATTTATTTACCTTATACGTTAAAAGAATCTTAGCTTTAAAATAATAAAAAACAACATCTATAATTAATGTAACTTTATAAATATTTACAAAACTATAATAAGACATACACGCATGCATTCATTCAACTTGCATTCAGTTGCCTTAAGTAACACATTCCAAAGCCGCCAACCGCTATACCCCCTGAGCCCCCAGCATCAAGGCCCTGACCTCCGCCCCAAAGCGAGCGCGCTTATCAATGGCTCTGATGTTTATAGGTAAGGCATTCCACAATCGGCAGGCAGAAACTGTAAACGACTTACTAAAGGTAGTTGTTCGATGAATTGGTATAGATAATAAGGATGTACCCCTCCTTGTACTTCGTTCACTTACATACCTATCAGATAGAGATAGAGATAGTACCTATCAGTAAAATATCAAATTCTAGAGGGGCTAATCAGAAATATAAATTGAATTGTAATGGAAAGGCAATGATGTACCGTGCAAATCACGTGATGCCGCGCGGCCTGCCGTAATCAGGATTCTCGAGAAAGATAAGATAACAGCGACAACAATACCGATCACAATACCTGGAAATGCTTGTAAGTTTGTAATTTTGTAATTGAAGAGTTGTTTTTTCGTTCTATCATGTTTGTTTCTATAAATTTCTATTTTTGTGTTCTTCATACTGTACTGGTGTGGTCGGTATAATCCCAAAGTACCGTAATATGTTTTGTAGTATTTATGTTAGTTACAATAAAGCTAGGATATTCTAAGGATTTTGTAAGTAGATGGGTATCAGGAAGGGAAGGTGTAGGAATCTCTTCTCTGCCAGGGGCCGATCAGGCAATGTCCTATCCCGAAAAAAGGTAGGCCAAGGAAAGAAGAGCCCAGGATTGGAATGACATCTATGTATTGTGTCTGTGTATAGATGGACTTTGTTTTTATATTTAAAGTTTTCGTTTGATTGCTTTTAAAAAATTGTTGATTTCATTATACATTTC
This sequence comes from Homalodisca vitripennis, assembly GCF_021130785.1. NCBI lineage: Eukaryota > Metazoa > Arthropoda > Insecta > Hemiptera > Cicadellidae > Homalodisca > Homalodisca vitripennis. The sequence goes on from NC_060210.1 coordinate 175,241,829, forward strand.
ATACTTTTCTGTGCTGATTACATAGTTTAGATTCTTGGAAAATGTCTCACTAATGATTTTTGTTTTTTGGAGATAGTTATTTCTTTCATGCGTATATTTTGGACACTGAAAGATTAGATGCTCCAATGTTTCATCCACTCCCATTGTGCAATTTAGACATAATGGTGTAAAATAACATTTAATTCTGTGAAGACATGCGTTAACATTAGCGTGACCAAGCCTAATCCTACAGATATTAACTATTTCACCTCTCGACATTTTAGAGGCTGTGAACCAAGGTGTCTTTGTGAAACATTGCTTGATATTTTTGTACCAATTTGCCTTTAAGGATGATGTTAATATACCAGTCATTTCAGTCCCAATCTTTTTGTTTTGGTGCGATTTGAAATCAGCATTTGTTACATAGAATTCGTAGCTGGTGAAAGTTAGACCTGTTGATTCTTTTGCCAATTTATCTACGGCTTCGTTTTCTTTAATCCCACTATGGCCAGGTATCCATTGTAAAGTGTAATTATTTGTGTTGTTTCTCATCATTTCCACTATTATGTTCAAAGTCAGGTCCTTACTGTTATTATTCCCCAATAATGCCTGATCAACTGCTTCGATGACAGATTTACAGTCAGAGCAGATAATTATTTCACTATTTGTGATCTTTCTAGTATACTCAACGGCTTTCAGTATTGCATACATTTCGGCTGTATAGCTCGAAACGATATGGTTGAGTTTGAAAATATGTCTTTCGTCATAGCACGGAATATAGAAGGCTGCGCCAGAGCCCGAGTCAATTTTTGATCCGTCAGTGTAGATCATAATATTATCCTTATAGGTTATGTTTACCATATTATACCATTCTTGTTGCAATATTTGATTGCTGACTTTCTTGTCAAGCAATCTACCATTAATTAGTGTATTGCAGCTTACATTTACGTCAGTAATTTCAATAGGTTTGGTTAAATCGTGGGGTACAGCAAATAATTTTAAGTTGTTTTCTATGGGGTTAATTGTTTGTACTAGGCTTAATGCTTGTATATATACAGGAGTTTTCTTTTTGTTCCAAAAAGGGTTATTGTTAGTTAGCATGTATAGATACATGACACTGTGATAGGCTGGGTGAGTTGTATCTGTTATTATTTTATAAATTAGTCGCTCAGTAAGAGATAATCTTCTCAGGGATAGTGTAGGTATAGCACATTCAAATTGCATGCCAATGATAGGGGTAGTTTTAAAGGCCCCAATCGCTAATCGGAGTGCTTGGTTTTGTACTTTTTCAAGTCTGTCAAGTATATAGTTAGGAGCATGACCATAAATAAAAGAGCAGTAATCAATCTTGGATCTAATTAGACTTTTGTATATACTCAGCACAAAATCGGGGTTGGCACCGTTTCTGCCACATGATACCATTTTTAAAATATTTAAGTCCTTCTGACATTGCAATATAAGTTGTTCTAAGTATGGTTTAAATTTTAATTTATTATCTATAGTAATACCTAGGAGTTTTAATTTATCTTCAACTCTTATTGTTTGACCATCAATATAAAATTGTGTATTGAGGTTTGTAATTGACCTTTTCCTAGTAAAAATGGTTATGACACTCTTATTAGGATTTAGGCTTAGATTTAAATCCTCTAATACTTTATTCATATTGTCTAATGCAAATTGCATATTATATTGTACGTTGTCATAACTTTTACCAGATGAATATAAGGTGACATCGTCAGCATACTGTAATGATTTTACCTGAGTAGGTAGACATTTATTTATGTCTGATATATATATATCTCAAATAATAAAGGACTCAGGACACTACCTTGCGGGATCCCTCGACAAGTGGTCCTTGTAATCTGATAGTCGGGGAAGGTGATTGTCAGCTGCCTATCAACCAGCCATTTGTGACAGTGCACAATAAATTTCCTAGGTATACCTTTAATGAACATTTTTGTCCATAAAGTAGGCAAATGTACATTGTCATACGCACAGGAAATATCTAAAGCCGCCAAAATAGTGGATTCGTTGTGTGTAAAAGCAGTTTGTATATTTGAAATTAATTGCACCAAATAATCAGCACATCCGAGGTGTTTTCTAAAAGCGTGTTGTGCATCAGGGATTATCTTTAAATAGTCTACAAGCCATACAAGCCTATTTTTGATCATTGTGTTCATGATTTTAATAAAACATGGTATTAAGGAAATTGGTCGATACGATATTTCATTATCCTTATCTTTACCAGGTTTAAGGAGTGCAACAACCTTGAATTTTTTCCAGCTGTCAGGGAAATCCATTATACCATTCCAAATATTATTATATAAGTTTAGTAATATATCTAGTGCCTCAGGTGGTAGTTTTTTAATCAGGGAGTAGGTAATACCATCTGCTCCAGGTGAGGTGTCTTTTGTCTTAGATTTAAGGGCCTTGTATAATTCTTTGATGTTAAAATTAGTTTCAAGTATATGTGATTTTTCAGAAAATAATGGGGGTTGAATTTCAGTTTTGTGTGGTACATATTGTGGCAAAATGTGTTGCATAAATTTTTGTCCAAGTTCAAAATTATCTATCATTACAGATTTTGATTTCATATCATGTGGATTTTTTAGTTTTTTAACAATATTCCAAGCATATTTTGATGAGGGTTTATTGCCTATTTTTTGGCACAAGTTTTCCCAACCTACTTTCTTTGCTGCATTAATTACATCTTTTGTTTTTAATTGAGTTACTTGATAAATATGATATGTTGTGTAATGACTCATTTCATACGCCCATCTCACATTCATTTCAATACTTAGGCCTAATTTAATTTAGAAATTTATTAGTAATAATAATTAAGGAATAATTATTTATAAAATTGTCTCAAATTTAATACAAACAATAATATATACACAATTAAATATATCAAAATTAATCAAAATTCACCTTATTCCATATAAAACTCAAAAGTTATAAAGTGAACTAAAGTCAGTGATACAGTGTGCAGGGATGATTGTTGAAGAGTGAAGAGAGCAGATATTTGAAAGGTGAAGAGGAGAGAGGGATCTGGAAGAAGTGAAGCAAGATTATTATTATAAAGAAACTGGTTACATTTATTCAGCAGTATTTGAAAGGTTACTTTATTAAATTCTTATTATCACTGAAGTACAAAGAAGCAGAAGACAGACATTGGGTGAGAAAATTCCTTTTAAGTTTACTAGTGATTCATTGGAAGAACATAAAACCCAGGAACATTCGATTTGGCTAATAATTCAATTTTAATATAATTAAAATTTAACAACAATTATTTTTTCAAAATTACAATATCTTTTATAAAATAAAATACCCAATATTTCTATTTCATTAAGCCAGCACGACCACCCTGCCCTAAAAATTAAGAATTGTATTTTAAAATTTTACCATTATTGTATCCTCCATCTTGTTTCAAAATTCAAACTTGTATGTCAATTAATTTATCATCATTAAAGTTCACATTTATATCATACTGAGTTATTTGTTATTTCTAACTATAATCATCAGAATACAAAATTAAGTTTAACTATTTATTTAAAGTGTATAATAGTAATAATATATTACAAAATTGGCGTCCCAACGTAGTGGCTTAATGAAATATTTATAATCTTTGATTTGAGACAATTTCTAGATCGTAACAATAGCCTAGACATAAGTACTGTACGTAGTTAGTTGTCATTTATTCATATTGTCTGTCAATAGGCTATAGGTTATTTAATAACTCACTATATTAAACATTTAATTAACAATACATTAGTCCTGTAATATTATTCTATTTTTATCGCAATTAATGTCCCGTGATTTTAATTTAAGATACCCTAAACGGTACCCATTCCCAACAGATAATATGGAAAAATAAACCAAGTGCTAAACGTAAACAAAGACGCCATTAATCCCGGTATCGAAGACAAAAGCGGACAGAGAGAAGAAGCAGAACAAACTCCCATAATTCCTCGCGCTAACCAAGTCAACATTCTCACAGCGGTCAACAACGAATCACGGATGAATGAAAACAGTGCTACCAACACCTACGCGGCAAATTTCCTTCCCTGATTCCCTGCAGAGACGTGAAGATGGAGCTACTGCGCCTCCCACACTAAACGTTGTAGTTGAAACATTCTCATTATACTCAATCAGTTGATGCCATTGGCAGTGACAGGTCAAATAAACAAACCGCTGACGAATCCCAATCGACAGCTCTTCATGCTATCATGAACGGTTTAAAACAACTTAATGAAAATTTGATTAACACTAAATCTGAGTTAAACGAAAACCTAAACGCAAAAATAAACGAAATAAGTGATTGTATTTCTAAAACTAAAATCGAACTTAGCTATGAAATCAAATCTTGTAGGGAGTACACTCGAGACACAAATTAATGAACTGCGGGATAATCAAACTGAATTCCGAAATGAATTGAACGCTATAAGGGACAATCAAGATCAATTCCGTGAAAAAAATAGACCTGAAAATTAAAGAATCCACTGACAGCATTAGAGGAGAATTAAATCATAGTTTTGAAGAACATAAGGCATTTGTAAACCAACAGATGAATAACCAAACAGTTCAAGATATTAGAATCGGTACAAAACAAAAATCAAACTCTAGAAAATAAGATTGCTTTTGAAATAAAAAATTGCTATAGACCAAGTACGACATGAAAACGCGGGAAACAAATAAAATACAAATCAAAACCATTATAAATGAAATTCAACCACTAATCCAAAACAATCATGATAGAATAAACAATCTAGTCGAGTGTATTAATAAATATGAATGTGAATTAGAAAATATAAAATCTAAATCTCAAATTGGGACGAAACCATGTGAACCATTGCAAGTCATTTGTACCGGAGGAGATTCTGTAGACAGACAAGTGCCAAAATTCAAACGGACGTTCTACCAGTCCAATGGAATTTTTACAAAAAAATTAGAAGTATTACAAAAAAAATATAGGTCGTGTGCAACTCACACACACATCTAACACTGAACATCTCATTGACATATTAGAAAGTAGTCTCGAAGGTCACGCGTCACGATGGTTCCAATTAATAAAACACGATATTAAAAGCTGGGAGGATTTTGCACAAGAATTTACTACGAAATATTGGAGTCGTGATGTGCAACGCGGCATACGTGCAAAAATAGAATCAGAACATTACAAGAATAATGGAACAATTGACTCGTGCTGAATACTTCACCGAGCGTGTTATCACACTACAATCGATTACCCCACTAATAACCGAAGAAGAAATCGTCACCATTTTATCGGAACGGTTTGAACAATTATTATTCAGGATAGCCGGAGCGTTCAAAACATTAACACCATTAAAGAGTTTGAACGATTACTACAACGAGAAGACATCCGAGACGGCCCAAAACGGAACAAAATAATTTCATCCCAAAATCACAATTCATCTGGTTATAAGCCAATACACCAGAAACCTCACCAATCCCCAGTCACACCACATAATAACATTGAACAAAGAGCATATCAGCCAAGGAATCAATATCACGGACAAATCAACATTATAATGATCGAAAACCAACATAACAAAAACTATTACCACCCATACAACAGTCGTAATGATAATGAATTCAAGAGTAAGGGAACACAACCATACAAAGACCACTACCAAAATCGACAGAATACCCACTACTACCCAGGAAACGACAGACATCACCCCACCACAGAACAGGCACAAGTATGCACTATCGTGCGGCAGGGAGAAAATGCTCGAAATCTACCTTCTAGTACCGGCAACGACCGCAGCGAAGACGTTCCAGCGGCGGGAAACGGCTGCGCGGCTGTAGAACGGAACCGAGGAAACATCGCACCAGAAATAAAATACGAAACTACAGCGCTAGAAAATAACGACCTCGGATATTTAAATCAGAATTATTCTTCGAACTATAACCGTAGTAGTGAATTTCAAGTTAATAACATAATATGTGATAAAGAATTTCCTTTTTGATGAAAAATATAGGACATCCACTAATAAATAAATCCTATACAAATAAGATGTCCAGAATTAACATCAGAATTAATAATGTAGAAACTAATGCCTTAATTGATTCCGGATCATCTATTACTTGTTTGTCAGAGTCTTGGTTTATGGACAACCAACAATCATTAAAAGCCATTTGAAGAACTGCCCCCTAGCCAATACTACCATTAAAACTGCTATTGGAAACATTTCAAAACGAATCAACAGAGTCATATATGTACCTGTCACAGTAGCTGACGAGACTACTCACATACAATTCCTTATAGTACCGCATCTTGTCAAACCAGTGATTTTAGGAATGGATATGCTAGTATTATGGAAAGCAGAGCTAAACTTTAATAATAATACAATAAATATGAAAATAAACAATACAAAGGTTATAATGAAGTTTGTAATGGCAATAAATGAAGGGCACTTATGTGAAATCACCACTCAACAAGGCGTTATGCTTATGGAAGATTTTAATGACTCAATGTCAACATTTAATGAGTAATGGCACTATGAAACAATGGGAAGATAACAAGATTAATAATGAGAATAATGATTACATTGATGCACAACACAATATATCATCCAATGATAATATGTCGGTGGAAGATATAATGAAAACTCTAATCCCTAATAACTACATAAATGAAGAACAAAAAACAATGTTTGATCAATCTACTATACCGATATAGGGACGTTTTCTCAGACAAACCCGGATGTTGCACTAAATATGAACACGAATTAAATATAGAAAATCCCTAAAAATTTTAAATCATTAACCTATTCAGTACCTCAAGCATACCAAGACGCTGTACAAAATGTCAGATTTTGGGAAAAATATGTATCAAACCGTCTAGCTGAAGAAGTACCAATCGAACACAAACTACTGATTGCAAGGCGTAAACTTGAAGAAAGTAGAAAGAAGAGATCTGATAAGATAAATGAAAAGAGAAAACCAGTTTCTCTCCAAATTTAATGACCAAGTATTGGTAAAGTCCCATCACCTTTCTAAAGCTATAGCTGGTGAAACATCAAAATTATTTGAAGTGTACGAAGGACCATTCATAATTCAAGAAATCCTCGGGAAATCGACCTACCAAATTTCTGATTTATCCCAAGAGCATGTATATGGACCCTTATCATATATCCTCTTTGAAGCCATATATAAAAACTCGGTCAACAACGCTACAGAATATACTGAAGTTGACGCGTTGGGACCTGTGTGAAATTAATACTATTTCCCCAAATAAACAGTGCAACTATACACCCAGTGACATAGACACTTTTAATCAATACTATATAAACATTTTCCTATCAGGAGGGGATAATAATTTGTTAGTGGAAAGTATAACCGCTATTCGGTACACAATTCATTAAATGTGTATTTCCAAAAAAAAACTATGTCCTTTGACATTGAGTTAATATTTGCCATTGATCTAACGTTTCTCTATTGTTTGTTTATTGTATACTAAGAAACTTGTAACTTTGTTCGTTGGCTTAGCTTAAATACTACCTAACCCTAATGTTAATTTTGTTCTCCTTTTTCCCTATTGTTTGTTTGTTAATTAAATTTATTAAATAGTATGTATGATCATCAATTAATTCACTCATTTAATGTGGTTCATCCTTCTCTTTCAGTATCACACATCTATATGTATCATTTGCTATTCATTCGTCATTGTATCGAAACCATGTTCATTTATTTCACATGATTTCTGAGGGGATATTGTAATGACTCATTTCATACGCCCATCTCACATTCATTTCAATACTTAGGCCTAATTTAATTTAGAAATTTATTTAGTAATAATAATTAAGGAATAATTATTTATAAATTGTCTCAAATTTAATACAAACAATAATAAATACACAATTAAATATATCAAAATTAATCAAAATTCACCTTATTCCATATAAAACTCAAAAGTTATAAAGTGAACTAAAGTCAGTGATACAGTGTGCAGGGATGATTGTTGAAGAGTGAAGAGAGCAGATATTTGAAAGGTGAAGAGGAGAGAGGGATCTGGAAGAAGTGAAGCAAGATTATTATTATAAAGAAACTGGTTACATTTATTCAGCAGTATTTGAAAAGGTTACTTTATTAAATTCTTATTATCACTGAAGTACAAAGAAGCAGAAGACAGACATTGGGTGAGAAAATTCCTTTTAAGTTTACTAGTGATTCATTGGAAGAACATAAAACCCAGGAACATTCGATTTGGCTAATAATTCAATTTTAATATAATTAAAATTTAACAACAATTATTTTTCAAAATTACAATATCTTTTATAAAATAAAATACCCAATATTTCTATTTCATTAAGCCAGCACGACCACCCTGCCCTAAAAATTAAGAATTGTATTTTAAAATTTACCATTATTGTATCCTCCATCTTGTTTCAAAATTCAAACTTGTATGTCAATTAATTTATCATCATTAAAGTTCACATTTATATCATACTGAGTTATTTGTTATTTCTAACTATAATCATCAGAATACAAATTAAGTTTAACTATTTATTTAAAGTGTATAATAGTAATAGTATATTACAGTTGTTGGGGTCATATTAATTCTAAAATTTTTAAAGGCCAATCTCCTTTGTGCAACAAATTGTGAACATTTCTCCGTCCACCAATGTTTTGTATAAAAATTTGGCTTATTTATCGGAGCTTTAATATTTGGAATGGCCTTTTCCGTGGCAAAATGTATTAATTCAAGCAGCTTATTAAACTGTATTTCAGAAGGTAAGTTTTCAATTAATTGTATTTGGTTTTGTATAGTTCTTGTATAAAGATCCCAATTAGCTAATTTAAAATTTTTTCTTATACAGTTGTTTACAGGTGTTTCATTTGTAGGCCTACTATAGAATTCAATTTGCATAGAGATAGGGAAGTGATTGCTTCCCATCGGATCATTTAAGACATTCCAGTTTGTGATATGAGCATGTAGGTTTGGGGTAGCAAAAGTTAAATCAATAGTAGATTGTCTATTATACAAATTGGGGATGGTGGTAAATGCATTTTTATTAATCATAATATAGCGGGATTGAGAGTATTCCCGGAAAATGTCCTTACCTCGGGGGTTTGCCTTAAAGCAGAACCAATAGGGGTGGTGGGCATTCATGTCACCGCATATTAATGAATATTTATTGCCATTTATAAATAGTTTGTTACTCCAAAAGGTGGGGTCAATTTTACTATCAGCACAATAGATGTTGTATATATGGATACATTTATTATATAGTTTTATTTTAATTTCCAGAAGTTGAACTTTATTATCATTGTATTCGGACATTTTTTCAAATGATATAGATTTATGTATAAGGAAGGCAGTACCGCCATATCCATCGAGCCTATTTACACTAATTATGTTGTAATTGCTATCAGATAGTTTTTCATTATCAGTTAACCATGTTTCTTGAAATGCTCCAATATGAAATTGATTTTTAGTCAAAAATTGAGTGATCTCAGGCCACTTGGGTTTAAGTGACCTGCAATTCCATTGGAGTATGTTTAGCTTTTCTGTTGTCATACTTTATCAGGGGGGAGAGTGCTATTATTTTTATTAGTACTTGAATAAGTTTTTTTTGGAGTAGTATTAGCAGAGTTTTTAGTGTCAGTGTTTGAAATTATAAATGTTGCTAGTAGCTCATCTATTTGTTTTTTTGTTGTAACATTAGAAGTTTTAACCTTATTTCTTATTTCTGTAATTTTAGTGTTCAAAAGAGCCTGTAAGTGTTCTCTGTCAACTGTCTTTGTTTCTGTTAGGTTAGGTTTAGATTTAGGGTTAGCATATATAGGTTTGGTTGAGTTAGGTTTATAGTTAGTAGTGAAAGTTTTGTTTGAGGTGTGGTTTGTGTTTGAGGTAGGTTTTCGATAAACTGTGTTTGAAGGTAACCCGGAAATGGTGGGCGTATCTAGTACAGTGCTAAGGGATGAGTATCTATTAGAGATGGAAATTAGGCTATTACTTGGAGATATTTGTGGAAGATTCGGATAATGATTAGTGTCTGAAGAGTCAAGGGACTTGGTTGCCTCGGCAAAAGTTTGAGGTCTTTTGGGTCCCCTAATATTCTTATAAGTGACCGGGTAGAATTGACTAGATGTAAAGTAGTCTTCTTTTCTTAGGCTCATCCTTTCTTTGATCTGTTTTTGTCTGATGAATTCAGGGCAGTATTTAGAGTTGCTGCTGTGGGGGCCTAGACAGTGAATACATTTAAGAGGGAGTTGGCATGGTGAAGAATGAAATTTATCGCCACAGTCTCTGCAAATTCTCTCGTTTTTGCATGGGGAATTTGCCACGTGCCCGTATGCAAAGCAGCGGTAGCACTGTTTCACAGGGATTATATAGGGGGTTACTTGAACCCTGACATAGTTTAAATGAATGTAATTAGGGAGAGTATCGGAATCAAAAGTTAACTTGACATAATGTGTGTCACAAAGTTCGCTATTGATTCTACGCTTAATACGTCTGGCCTCAATAATGGTACAGTCTGATTCAGTTTCTTTAATTATTTCATCCTCACTGATACTAGGGTCTATATTCACTACACCATTGGAGTGTATTCTAATTGAAGGTACAAAAACATTGTATTGGGATAAATGACGGGAATCGACAATATTGTTTGCTGTTTGCGCATTTTTGCAAAAAATTGTTACATTGCGGCCGGATGGTTTAACATACTCAATGTCTGTGTGGTGTAGCTTTATAATCTTTCCTATATGAAAAGCATTGAGTTTAGTTTTATTTTTGTCCTGAACAATAATCTCAAAGGGGCCTTTATTTTCAGGTTTATAGTATCTGATTGTGAAAGGTTTTTTTGGTTTAGGGGGAGCAATTTCACTTTTTTGATTATGTTCTAAGTCAGAAATGTCATCGTTTTCATGTTTTCGTTTTATTGTGGAATTTTCATTAGTTAAAATAGACTCTATTGCCTTAGAGGTTTCATCGTCCATCACGTTGCCGGCCAGACCTGACGACATGTCAGGACCAGCCGAAAGGAATATTACTTAAAATTTAAATTGGTTATACCAACAAAGAACAGTAAAATAGAATGAAGGAAATTAAATAAACAAATATGAGGAAAAGGAAAATTATAGGTTAAATTACATGTTATAGTTACCCAATCTCCAAGGTTGGATGATATAGGATTACAACACAGAACACACAGGAATCTACTTGCGGACAACCACTTAAACAACAGTGCCGTAGTTACGTCTGTTTCACAGCGATGCCGAAGTCGAACTGAGTAGCCTTATTTAATTTCAATAAACATTGAATCGCAAAAAGTACTTGCTCCGCCATTACTTTTTTGCGGATATATATATATATATATAATTTCAATAAACATTGAATCATAAAAGTTCCGGCGGAGTAAGTACTAAGTAAGTATATATATATATATATATATATATATATATATATACAATTTTATTCTATTGGACAACTGTTTAGGATATTATGTTTACGATTGTAAAGATTATTACGGAAGACAATGAGATTTTTCATCAGTGAAAGAGTACATTTTTGAATTTTTAGAAAGTATTAAGGGAAATAACATGAATTTAGCAAATTTCTTAAATAAAAAGATATTTAAAATAGTAAAATTTTTGAAATCAAATAATTATTTTGTAATAAATGACTAACAAAAAAATTAACAGCCCATTTTGCGATCGAGACCTTTTAGAAAAAAAATTATAATTGACATTAAAACTCTAAGCATCTCGAAAATAAAAAAATAAAAGACGATGAATTTAATTATTTGAGAGCGTGGGCAAAGGAAAATCAAGTTTATAATTATGATAAACTAAGTGCAGACAAAGTAAAGGAATTTAAGAAATCTTTTAAACCAAATAAGAAAGATCGCAACGTCTATAACTTAGTATTACTAAAATACAAGTATTTCCAACAAACCTTCAATCAGAAAAGTTGATAATGTATCGCGAGAAACTTTCATAGAGCGCATTATAAATGTTGAAAACATCCAAATCGTCTTGGTTTAGGAAGTAATAGATATATTCAAGATTTAGAACTTAAGAATGGGTTGATGATTCCTACAAAAACTCGAAAACGATTGATTGAAGAATTGTACGATCTTTCAATTTCAAAAGACATTTTCACAACCAAAGGAAAATATTATTATTGTTGAAGCATCATCATCCATTAAATGATATGTTAAAGAATTTATTTTGTGGCCAGCAAGGATATGGCATCACTGCCTCTATGTCATTGGAGTTTTTGGTGGGGGCCACTTTGAGATTTATTTTTTATATTTTAAACTCCAAAAATGTTAAAAAAAACTGTGAATCTGGTTTCGATACTAGACAAGTCATGAGTCATTAATACGGTCACTGAAAGATGTATAATAGGCGTACTCTGTATTCATTATCACTTTTGAATCCAGTGTATGCTCGCCATATCAGGTACAAAAGACCAGCTTAGAAAGAGTGTACAGCTGTTACGAGAAGTACTCGCGTGGATCTTGTAGTTGGTGTTGGTAACCGTTCCAGGAGAGTACCTACCTGTGCTGGCTGTAACGGTCATTTAAGAAGTAGCATTTTAGTACACTTTATTTCTGTCCTGTTGTCTGGGAGAATTCACATAATGTAGTTCAGTTATACGAAAAAACTGATAAAACTAAACAATGTAAAAAATAGAAAATGTATTAAGTTTTGAAACACAATGTTTAAGAATCAAAACCAAATTAGAAATTGAATCAGTTTTAGTCCAGAATGTATTCAACATTTTTCAGAATTAAACCTGAGGGTCAACAGTTCCAAATGAAATGCAATCAACTTTTCCCTCCAGCAACGAGAACCTCGTAGACGCGATGATATCCTCCTAGAGGAAACTGATACCACCAAGTTCTTAGAGCTACATCTAGATCGAGGGCTGAGCTGGGAAAATCACATTGAAAGCATCTCTTCTAAGGTTTTTTCAGGCATTTATGTCTTACGAAATCTTGCCGAATTCTGATCTGTGGATATACTAAGGGCCAACATACCGCTGATATACGGCTTGAGGTTATGGGGCAGCTGTTCTGAATACAAATTCGAAAGGGTATTTAGAAGTCTAAAGAAGGCTATCTGAATCAGCAGGCAGACAGGCAGGATGGCGGGGATTGCAGTATCCCCTCTCTGGCAGTGTCTGTGTTTAAAAACACAATGACTGCTGGTCAGCTGTAACATCTTTGCTCCTGGATGTTCAGGAGCTTTAGTGCATATGGACAGAATATACAAGTATATATACATCTTAAAAACGATTTTTTTTCTGGTGATGTTGCTACAGAGGATCCTGTAGCAACATCCTCGGTTTTTGAACTTTTCTGGACCGCGGCCCTTCTTTGGTCGCCCATTCTCTTATGTGTGGCCACTGTGATTCTGCGGCTGCTGCGTACAGGCGGACGGCTGTGTTCCTGACATACTCCTCCACAGTAGGAAGCCCTGTGGGCCGCATGATGACTGTGTTCCTGACGAACCACGGTGGGTCCGTCAGGAGCCGGACCGTCTTATGCTGGAATGCTTCCAATTTCTTCCTTGTTGTGTTTGACGTCCCGGCGTATGCCAGGACCAGTCTAATGATGGCCCTGTACAGCAGCAGCTTGGTGGTGAGTGGGAGGGCAGCGGCTGGTCGTAGTAGCGGAAGAAGACTTCTGCGTGCGGCCTTAGCTTTCCTCAGTCGATCTTCTGCAGCTGGAGTGGTAGTTAGTGTTCTGTTTAAGGTCATCCCCAGGTATCTCAGCCTCTTTGTCCATGCGAGACGTTGGCCTTCCAGGTGTAGTTTGTTCTGTGCGACATGGCCCCACCTCTTCGTGGTGAAACATATTGCCGCACATTTGTCGGTGTTGGCCTTCATCCTCCATTTTTGCATCCAGGGCGCTAGGAGATCCAGTTGACTCTGGATGCGTCTGCAGGAGGCTTGGGCAATCTTTGATTTTGTGAAGAAAAGTGCGTCGTCTGCGTAGAGAGCGACTGAGACCTCTGGGGTGACGGGGATATCGTTGGTGTACCACAAGTACAGGATCGGTCCTAGGACTGAGCCCTGTGGCACACCAGCGGTGATCTGCCTGCTGCTGGACGTTGACGGGCAGACCGCTACTGTGAACTGCCGGTCTTGCAGATAAGATTTTAACAGATGTCGAAGTGTCCTAGGGAGAGGACTATGTGCCAGCTTATAGTTCAGACCTAATTGCCAAACCCGGTCGAATGCCTTGCTGATGTCTATTGAGACAGCAGTGGTCACTCTACCGAGGTTGGCGTTGTCTGCTATCTCCGTGTTAACTCTAGTTAGCTGGAGAGTTGTTGAGTGGCCTCGGCGGAATCCATACTGCTCCTCCCTCAGAGCTAGAAAGAAGTCTTCCGGAAACCGCGCCAACACTAGTCGCTCTAAGAGTTTAGAGAGGGCTGGGAGTAGGGATATTGGTCGGTAACTTCCTGGGAGCGTTAAGTCCTTTTGGGCCTTAGGAATCATGATTATTTTCGCCTGCTTCCACAGGGACGGGAAGTGGCGAAATCGTAGGCAGCTGTTGAAAAGGACATAAGCCACGTGATTGCCCATGGTGGTAGCTTTTTTTTAAATCAGGTGGGCCCAGGTCATCTGGTCCTGGTGCCTTCCTCGGCTTCAGCTTGGTCAGAGCCGGGAGACTTCCTGCTCTGAGATGGGTTCCACTTCCTCTTCTTCTCGGGCTTCCGCTTCCAGGTAGGCATCGACCATATCAGTGTGCTCAGGGTCCCTGATGTTTGGGTGGGGGAGAACTGCAACTCCATGCAGTCAGCAAAAGCTTTGGCCTTATCTTGCGTGGAGTAGGCTAGCCCATGCCTTCCTAGGATGGGCTGCTCGAGCTTTTTCGCCGTTTTCAGGGCTTTGGCCAGCCGCCATGCAGACCCATCCTCCGGGCTTATAGTCCCAAGATAGTCCTTCCAGTTTTTTGCGCAGTGGTCCTGCAGGAGTTGCTTCACTCTTTCAGCCTGCCTGTTGAAGGCGGCTTTGTCCCCAGGAAAACGTGTCCTCTGCCAGGTCTTCCCCATCCGTCTCCGCAGTTGGACTTCTTCTTGTAGATGTTGAGGAAGTCGGCGGGGGTTGTCAGCCACGGGCGAGGTTGGCTTAAGGCAGTTGGTCATGGCGTCCTGTAGGCAGGAGTGCAGTTCTCCTACTTGTCTGTCAAGGTCAGCCGTGGAGTCTGGTACGATTACTGGACGTGGGCGGTCTGCCAGGAAAGTTTGGTATCTGGCTGTCTGAATCAATTAAAAATTTAATTGTTAAGATTCTTGTAGGGATGCCTTCAGGGAGCTTAGATTGCTGACTTTGCCCTGCCTGTATATCCTTGAGGTGACCCTGTACTGCCGATTCAAGTTTAATTTGGTCCAAGGCAGGAACATTAACCAATACAGGAGTAGAGCCAGGGATGAGTTTTACAGTTTCTAGTAGTTAAAAATATTAGACAATTATACCATTAATTACAAGAGAACAATACAACAAGATATTTTTTTAAACTAGACTACACAAATGTTTAAATCAAAATTATACTTTTTCACCCTCATTACTAAAGTATTGGGACTAAAATTTTTTTAAGATATACATGATAAAATCCATTCTTTTTGTTATGACTAACTTTCTTGGGGGTACTAACTTGAATGTTAAGAGGTAATCTACTAACTTATGTTTACGTAAATAAATCATTCATTTCTCCATAAATTTCACAGCAGCTATATTTGTTGTCATCATTTTCTTATGGTTGACCTTCTTCTTTGTCTTAGAGAACTTTCTTGTAGAACTTCGGCTATCAATCTCCTTAAGAATTTAGAAGGATTGCGGTTCGAGTAGCGTTACATTTTGGTTGCTATTTTCCTGTTATAAAACTTTGTATTATAACATTTGTGTTTTATGTACACTATTTGTGTGGGTAAGGTAAGATGAGATGTAAAAATCTTCCTGACTGTTTCTAACCTAAAGTAACAAAATAATTTTTCTTTCTTTTCAGTATAATTTTTATTTTATTTCATTTTATAACACAAATACCCAGTAAGTAGTCTTCAACACAAACCTGTTCAGGCTGGGCCCGACGTGTCGGAGGGTCTGGCCGTTGATGCCCTTGTGGCAGATTATGAAATAGAAACTCAAAAAGCCGTAGAAACCATTTTAGAGCATAATTATAGTAATAACACTAATACTGAAATAAATGAAAATAAACGAAAACAAGATACAGACCACATACAACCTAATGAGAATAGCAAGGAATATAAAAATACACATGATACAAAAAGAATGTTTCTTAAAAGGTATTACAAACATGATAACAAAGGTTCCTTTGAAATTATAATACAGGACAAACAGAAACGTAAATTAAACCCTTTTTGTATAGGTAAAATAATTAAGACACATTACTCAGACATTGAATATATTGATCGGGCTGGTAAAAATCTATCAGTTAAATGTAAAACATACGAGGCAGCAAATAATCTAGTCGATTCCCAATATCTTTCACAGTATAATGTATTTGTACCCTCTGTAAGAATTTACTCTGTAGGTGTAATTTTTGTAGAACGTGAGGTATCTGATGAAGAAATTCTCTCAGATACTGAAAGCCCATGTAGAATAATTCAAGCCCAAAGAATTAAAAGGCGAGTGAATAATGAACTCACATCCACACAATTCGTAAAACTAACATTCGATTCAGATAGTCTACCTGAATATGTTAAATTAAATTATGTTAGAATCAAAGTAGATACATTTATAATACCTGTAAAACAATGCTTTCGATGCTTTGCATATGGCCATGTTGCAAGTACCCCTTGTAACAACAATAGGCTATGCAGGACCTGTGGGGAAGCCTATCACTCGGATGAATGTAATATGCCAGCAAAATGTATTCATTGTTCAGGAACACATAATAGTAACTCTAGAACATGCCCAGAATAGACCCGCCAAAGAAATATAAAGGACAGGATGAGTAACATGAAGGAAGATTATTTTACAGTCAGTAAGTATTTCCCTATGTCCTATAAAAAAAGTAAAGGTCGCAATCTAAATTACTATTCTTATTCAGAAGATACCAGAAATGGCACATATGATTCAAACTTCCCGGACCTTTCCTCATATAAGAATCTAGAAACAAACAACAGGTTTTCAACTCTAAGCGATGAATACTACCCAGACCAAAATAGCCAAGGTAGTGAAAGTAACCTTAGTGTAAAGAATATTTCATCCAACTCAGTTGGCCTATATAGGACTCACTCTCACAATATAAATAAAAATAATACATATAGACACCTTAATATAAAAACTAAAAATAATAGGCCTACTAATATTGTAGCTTCTACACAAAACCTAAACACTACAGTCGTCAAACATCTTCAGTGTCAGAATTAGAGGTCCGCCCACAACTACAGGATAAAGAACATTTAATATGTTTATTAAATAAGAGAATTGAGGAAGCAAGATCCAAAGTGCAAACTATTTCTCAATTTACAGGTACACAAAAAAAAAAAACAGATGGGTGAACTTTTAACAACGTGTATGTTTGGTACCGGTGCCACAAAAACAAGTGTTGGCCCAGAAATACATAATCTAAAACCAAATCAAAATAGAAGTACAGGTACAAAAAAAAAACATTACCACCAGGTAAAAATGTTAAAAGAACTTAAACTTGTACAGTACAATTTTAGATTAATTCAACTTAAGTGATCCAAAATTAGACATGTAAATTAAATTATAGATAAAAACAAATCACATTTAGACATAGTTCTTAAGTCTGACTAGGTAAATTATTAAAAATATAATACATAAACTAGAAATTCATATATCACTAATCACTAGTGTATTATTAATCTAATAATAAAAACTTCATGTGCTATAATAACATATAAACAAATCTACAAATTATGGAATACTATCTTAATAAAATATACTGGAAAAAAAATTATTAATTAATTAATCCTAAGAAATAAATCATAGATATTAACAGACTTAAAATATTCCAGTGGAATGCCAGGTCATTAAAACCTAAATGGCCTGAACTTATGCATTTCTTCACAAAAGAACAAATACATATAGGTGCTATTCAAGAAACCTGGCTAACCAACCAAGACAAATTATCAGATACAAATTACAATATGGTGAGAATTGATAGGTTAGATGGTTATGGTGGTACAGCTTTAATAGTTCATAAAGCAATATCAATAAAAATAATAAAAGAATATAATTCAGAATCAACTCAACTCTTGAGTATCATAACTACCAATTTAAAACATCAAATAAAAATTATAAACATATATAGCACTAATAACTGACCGTTGAAAGGAAATAAAATAAAATAAGAAAGTTAACCAAAACTTTTGGTTTGAAAACATACTCCGATGATAAAGGATATACCATTGTATGTGGCGATTTCAATGCCCATCATCCCTTTTGGGGAAGCAATAAAGCCAATAGCAGAGGTAATGATATATACAAACACTATAATAGCTCTTTATTTATTTTAGCCAATTCAAACAATCCGACAACAACTCCAGCTTTATTTCATCAACAGTCTACCATTGATCTTTCATTCGCTACACCTAAATTATATTCATAATTACAGAACTGGAACATACTGCAGGATCCAATGGGCAGTAACCATTATCCAATTATAATGTCTTTTCAAATTAATCAGATTTATTCGTATATCAATCCTAAACTAAATAGGTCCACATCTAGAAATTTTAAAAAAGCAAACTGGGAATACTATACTGCCTATGTACAAACCAGGATAAATGACATCTCGAACACGTCGTCCATACAAATTTCTGAGCTGTACGACATTATAAATGACGCTGCTAAATAATTTATTCCCAATATAACGTTGCCAACTGATAACAAGAAGTTGAGGTTTTCACCCAAATCTTGGTGGACTGAAAAATGTTCTCAAGCTGTAGCCTATAGAAGATTAGCATTTAAAATTTTTAAAATAAATATGACTGCTGTGAACTACAGAAATTATCAAATTGCCCAATCTAAAGCCAAAGAAGTAATACAACATGCCAAAAAACAAGGATGGATAAAATGATGTACCCAGATCAGTGATACAAAATCTACAACTCATGCATGGAAAATAGTACAAAAACTTAAAAATAATACAAGCACTCATAATCATGAACTTTATAATAATATCGATTTGGCAGAGGATTTATGAGTCACATTGTGCCCGATTACGTACCACAAAACTATGAAATAAAATATCCTTTAATCAATGACAGCAACCACAATTTGGATAACGATTTTAATATGAAAGAACTTCTTAATGCCATTAAAACGAAGAAGAAAGATACTGCCCCAGGACTTGATGATGTTACCTACAGCATGATCAGTCATGACGAATGCTCTGGAAATATTACTTACCATCTACAACATAGAAAAATGAGGAAGATATACTGGTACAGTGGAAAGAACTTAAAATAATCACCATATTGAAACCCAGTAAAAATAAAGATGATGAAAAATCATACAGGCCTATATCATTAATATCATGCCTTATGAAAATTATGAACACAATGATAAAGAATAGACTTGAGTGGCTTGTAAATAAATTGAAAATTATTCCTGATAATCAATTTGGATTTAGGAAAAAACGTAGCTGTCAAGATTACTTACTGACCTTGACAACGGATATCCATATTGCATTAACCCATACAGAAAATGTTATTGTTACCGCACTTGACATAACAAATGCTTATGATAATGTATCCATACCTACATTGCTGAGAAAACTATATTTCGCTGGTATTCCAACCAAATTTATTACGCACTTCAGTAAATGGCTTACTAACAGAAGTCTTCATCTGATACTTCCTCATGATACTATTATAAGACATACATGTAAGGGCCTACCACAAGGAAGTGTTATTAGTCCTATCCTGTTCTCTATCTACATATCGGACATAAAAAACTACCTTCCAAAAGAAATTAATTCAGTCCAGTTTGCTGATGACATAACGTTATATACAAGTCACAAAAATTATGATAGCGCCCATTATCACATGCAGTATGCCCTAAATGATATAGTTAAAAGGTTTGATAAATTACATCTAGAATTGAATGCCAACAAAAGTCATATTACTATTTTCTCAAGAAAAAGGACATGTAACTCAAATAATTTGCGTTACTTTATATCTGGACAAGAAATAAAAGTGTCAGACAGTATTAAACTTTTAGGGGTAACATTTGATAGTAAACTAGCCTTTACAGAACATATTTTAAACTTGTGCAATCAGTGTCAAAAGGATCTAAGCTTAATTAAAATGTTATCCTGTGGCAGTCAAGGAGCTCATCCTGACTTGATAATTAAAATATACAAAGGCTTGATACTCGCAAAGCTAGATTACTGTAGTTTTTTGTTTGGTCATATCTCTCAGACTATGCTAAATAAATTAGATGTTATACAAAAACAAGCTATGAGATTGGCTCTGAATGCATTTAAATCAACTCCTATTACATCTTTACTTACAGAAACCTCCATTTTCCCATTAAATATAAGAAGAAAAATTATTGCAGAAAGAGTAATGTATAAGTTAACAAATGATCAAGAACACCCAGCTCTCCATAAAATATCATATCTTAACCTACAAACTAATATATCAGACTATTGGCAGAAAAAAAAAATCCCACTGTACAGCCAAATTGCTGATTTCAACCCTCATTACATGACCCTAACACAAAATATCCCAAACCATTGGGATTTCAATCTACAAATTTTAATGAACAGTCCTAATTATAGCTTTTAACAGTACACTCAATGAAGAGAAGATAAGTAAAAATTATTGTAGTGATCTTATAATTCAGCAAATCACAAATAGGTGTTTGGAAACAAACTACAAAGACTATCTGATGGTATACACTGATGGTTCAAAATATGAAGAAAGTACTGGAGCAGCCTTCTACACTCCATCACTAAATAAACAAAGTAAATTTATGCTAAACAAAAATATGTCGAATTACTCGGCTGAAGTATATGCAATTTACTTTGCGATTGAGTATGTACTTACATTAAACATCATCAATGTACTGATATGATCGGATTCCCAGGCATCCATTAAAGATTTAGAAAACTGCAGTAAGGTGTTTAAAGAAGATGGTATTGTCCTTATGATTTATCAACTTTTGGTAGAAACAGATAAAAACATAATTTTCCAATGGATTCCGGGACATGTGGGAATAAAACATAATGAGACTGTAGACAAGCTAGCCAAAGAAGCCTCATGTAATGGAAATCTTACACATTTACCAGCCCCAATTAAAGACTATAAAGCTTACCAGCAAAAGATATATGGAAAGCAATTTACAAACTTTATTCAGCAATTACCTAAGGCTAGTTCGTTTAAACAAATACAAAACTACTTTACTAGATACCCATGGTTTAAAACATGCAATCTCAGCAGAAGGGAAATTATTAATATATGCAGACTCAGGCTTGGACATGCAAATGTAAATTCTTGTTTGTACAAAATAAAAGGATATTTTACTCCACTCTGTTTGAACTGCACAATGGCAAAAGTTGAAACAACAGAACATGTTTTATTGGAATGTCCCAAGTACAATTATGCAAGACAACACTGTTTCAAGATAATAAAACCACCAAGTCCAATAAATATGCAATCCTCAAGAAATATATTAATCGACTTGTTGAAACAAACAGACATTGAAATCTTTAGGGAAATTAATAAATTCCTATCCATGATACAAATAACAATGTAAATCTAACCACACAGAACAACAGATCACTTAGTACACATAAATGTTATCCTGGCCTAGGTTCTTCCACCCGTTGTCCACCTTTTCGGGATAGGCTATGCCTGAAGGACACCAGGCAGAGAAGATCGCATTAAATTATCCGCTCCTTAACATCCATATATATTAGGAATCCCTAGCAAATCCTATTCTATTTACTAACGGACATAATAGGGTAATAACACACTTAGGTTAACGTAGGTTATGTTCGAGAAACCAACAAATACAAAATAGAGATTGAAAAGATAGCATGCGTTTCTACCATAGAGGAACTTTCTAACAAAGAGGAAAACTTAATAACTTAATGGATAATGTTATGGTGATGTGACAAACTATTCACTTTATGTATCTAATCCTATTAATGTAACCACCGTTTATAGGCAACCACAATAACCAAGTGATTGTGTTTTTTATTAAATAAAAATATAGTAACCTTAAATAAAAAAGCAGTGTATATTGAGGCTTTGTGGGAATTACCCAAAGCCAGCCTTCAGCAAAAAAGATAAAATTTAAAAAAATAATTTAGAAAATGAGTCTGTGTATTCATTAAGCCGAATAATGATACGGGGGCTATCCAGAAAGTAGGTTATGTTACGCTCTGTAGCCACTAGGGGCGGGACTATTGTGGCCATTTTTATGTCAGTGCACTTCTCCGTTCATTGGCTATCCAGCAGTGCTAGTGAGAGGTTACTGTCGCTATTCATTGTTTTATAATAGCAGTTTAAATTGTATGACACAACTGAAAATCCCACAAGTTGTGAAGGGCGGTCAGTAATACACATTGTTTGTTGGCTAAGCACAATAAACCAATTGAGATTTATCGCCAACTCTGTGGAAGTTTATGGGAACAATGTGATTGCTGACAGTGGAGTGTGTCATACGTGCATTAGGTTTAAAAGTGACCTAACTAATATGCATGATGACGACCGATATGGACGGCCAATCATTGTGACCAATGAATATCTCTTAAATCAATGAGACAAGAGACCGCAGAATCACAATAACAGAACTCACACTTAGTTTTCCTCAAATTTATAGGAGTTTGTACGCAGAAGTTATGTTACCATACATTTTGTGCAAGATGGATACCAAAATTTTAACAAAAATCCATAAAAATCAGTGTATGGCTGCTTCATTGACATTGTTGGACACTTATGAAAAAGATGGGGACTTGCTGCTCAATCGAATCATTACAGAAGATGAGACTTGGGAAAAACACACGAATTGTGAAACCAACTAACATGTCTATGGACCGGGAGCACAAGCACTCCCCTAAAAAACCAAGGAAATGCATGCCAACATTGTCTATACGGAAGATTATGGCAATTGTTTTTTTGGGACAGGAAAGGGTTCTTGTTGATTTGTTAGAATGTGGCACAACCATAATTCTGCAAGGCATTGTGAAACCTTGCAAAAATTAAAAAGAGCAATACAAAACAAGCACAGAGGAAAGTTAAGTTCGAGAATTTTGTTTTTGCACAACATCAGACCACACACAGTATATTGGACTCAAGAAGTCCTCGATGATTTTAAGTGAAAAGTGTTTCCACAACCGCCTTACAGTCCAGACCTTGCACTCAGTGACTACCACCTTTTTCCAGCAATAAAGATATGGCTTGTGATGCAGCACTATGATGATGGCACTGCAGGAGGTTGAAGTCTCAGGCGGTAGAATTTTATATCGCTGGAATTTCACACCTTGTTCACCGCTATGATAAGTGCCTAAATTTCTATGGTAACTATGTTGAAGAATAGTATTTTAGCATCACTTTCAAATATATAATAAAATATTATTTTTATACTTTGTTTTTATCTAAATGTAATCTGCTTTCTGGATATCCCTTGTACTTTCCTCTCTAATTTCTTTTTTTAATTCGTGCAAATACAAGATCCAGATGAAAAAAAATGGACAGCAAAAATTATTCCACCACTTGGTACATCATTGCATAACCAGTATCATTACTAATTATTATGGCATTTTTTTATTTTGCATTCACCAACCTGTCAACAGACGGACTTTGATATTGTTTGGAACGGTAATACTGTAAAAAAATGGTAGGCCACTGAGCTGATCGATCTCTTTTGAACCTTTCTTCTGTTTCATTTTATCGTAGTTGTAAACAAACTTATAGAAAAAGAAAGTTGGTTTGTTTATAACTATGATAAAACGAAACAGAAGAAAGGTTCAAAAGAGATCAGCTAAGTGGCCTACCATTTTTTTTTACAGTGTTACTGTTAAGAGAAACCTTCCCCTTTTTGTAAGTACGGTATAAATATAAGAATACAATAAAAAATATTTAATTTCTATTATACATTAGAGTAAAGTTTTTGTTTAACGTTTATTATTGACGTTGGAAAATGTGAAAGGATAACAGGATTTCGGACATTTTTCATCATTATAGGTTATAAAAGGTTATAGGTTAAAATATGAAAATAGTGATATACCTTTTTATAACATATAACGATGGCAAATGTCGGAAATCATGTTATTAGAGTCAATTTATTACTTACTACTTTTATTGGAGTGATACAATTATTGTAATTAATTACGTTTACAAGTAATTTTTGTAATGTTTCTTTTTTTCAAAACGTTTATTATACTTGCTATTAACTATGTAACTACTTTTCTTGATGATAAGTTCAAAATATTTGCACACAATGAAAAAAGCATTTTATATCGATGTTTAATAGCATTAAAAATAAAATTTGAAACATAGATCCTTCCCTTCCAAAACAAGTACAATGAATGGCTATAGTTTTTGCAATGTTTCTTGAGAATACTCTTTTTTTGAATTAACGAACCCTGAGTAGGAATTTTCTCACTATTTGGATACAAAATTACGAATATTAAAAGCCATCAATTAAATTTAGAAGAAGGACGTAAATGAATATTGTATACAGAACAATAGAATAAACTTTAGGAGAGTCAAACCAATCAATAGTTCAAATTAGTCTATACTTAGCTGATATCCACACACTAATGCATGTTTCACCTATTTTACATGCTCAATACACTACTGTACAAATGACACTATTGTAATTACGTGAATGTATTAACCACTTATTGGCTTCCAGGCCTTCAGAGGCTAATTAAATATTTTCATATTCTATTGGAATTTGCTTCCAAAGTCCTTGTATAATTCCAGAGGCAAGTCATGTAAATTTTATTTTGCATAAAATTCATGAAAATATTTCTAAAGCCATATTATTCCTAATTTGAAATATTAGTGATTAAAAAATACCATTTTATCTCAGTGAACAATAATAAACATATGGAATTTTAATTTAAAGTATTTTATTTTTAAAATTATTAATTATAATAAATACTCTTATAGCAATACATTATTTCTTTACAATTACATTGCAGTAATAAATTTGTGGCTTTCAGCCAGAAGGTTGGACATGTCTTGGTAACCTGCAAGCTGACAAGCTTCAGTCAATTCCAGCCATTTGAAATCTTGATGTTCAGATGAGAGTTCAACAGGAGTGTCGTTTCTTACGAGTTCAGCTAGCCAATACGTTACAACCTTTGGCTTTCCATTGACATTGTACTGTAAAAACATGTTCATATTACAGAATAGAATACAAACTATATTGGATATTTATAAAGCTTAACAGATGAATCTAGTGACAAAGTTTTACAAAAATAAAACTGTAGTTTATACTAAATGTTTTAGATGATATAGTCTGTTTATAAAAATATGAATCTAGAATATAATATGGGTAGGGCAATAAAATTCTTTCATACCAGTTTCAAACTTGATACAATTTTTCTCATTTTTCACAAGTTGTTACCAACAAATCTTTTTTTTTAATTTGTAGTTCTTTTAACCCTTTGTATAGTTCATCCCGCCAGCACTGCAGTTTCTTTGCCAGCTTAGACGGCAAAGGTACATTTTACTGGTATTGGGTGTATTACACTGAAAATGAAGAACAATCTAGTAATGTAGAGAAATATAACAAATCAAAATGAGGAAATGAAAAGTTCTTTTTGAGATGAAAACTTTAAATGGATTGATATTCTTCAAAAATCATAAAAGATTATAATAATACTGTTCACAGCACAATAAAAAGAGACTTAAAGATGTGGATAAAAATGCAGAAAAAGAAGTATTAGACACGGTTTTCAAGTATATTCCACCAGAAATTCACAATAACACTAAAATTTAAGATGTATTATCATGTTAGAATTGTTAAAAAAAACAAACATTTTCAAGCAAAAATAAAACCAACAGGTCTAGACTAATCTTTGTAATTTATAAAATGAATGATCAAAATCCTGTAACTTATTTAGATAATGAAGAAAAGACCAGAACGTTTTATGAATGTAACTTGAAATAGTCAAAATGATAAGTTAAGTAAACATCTTTTCTATATAAAATGGAGACTCAAAAGAAATGTTCAAGACGACTTTGGTGTAGAAGTGTCACATTCCTGTGTTTTATAGAACTTTGTAATATAAAATTTTGTTTCAACTATTTGAGTGGGTAAGGTAAGATGTAAAAATATTCCTGTCTCTGTTTCTATTCTAAGGTAACAAAAATAAGTTTTATTTCCTTTTAGTTTCATTTTATTTTATAACAATACAAATAACCAATAAGTAGTCTTCATCATAAACCTGTTCAGGCCGGGCCCGACATGTTGGAGGGTCTGGTCGGCGATGCCCTTTTGGCAGGATATGACATAGAAACACATAAAGCCGTAGAAACCATTTTAGATCATGATTATAGTAATAACAAAAACATTGAAAAAAATGAAAATAAGTGAAAACGAAGTACAGATCACATACACCCTAATGAAAATGACAAGGAATATCACAATCCACCTGAAAGCTGTTTTGCATATGGCCATGTAGCAAGTACCCCTTGAAACAACAATAGGTTATGTAGAATCTGTGTTGAAGCTTATCACTAAGATGAAAGAACAGTAATATGCCAGCAAAGTGTATTCATTGTTCAGGAACACACAATAGTAACTCCAGAACATGCCCAGAATATACCCGCCAAAGGAATATAAAGGACAACAAGAGTAACATAGAGGAAGATTATTTTACAGCCAGTAAATATTTCCCTATGTCCAATAAAAAATTAAAGGTCGTAATTAAAATTATTACTCTTATTCAGAAGCTACTAGAAATGGCACTTATGATTCAAACTTCTCTGAACTTTCCTCTTATAAGAATAGATTGTGACCTAGAATTAAGCAATAGGTTTTCAACTCCTAAGTTATGAATACTACACAGAGCAAAATAGCCAAAGTAGTGAAAGTAATTTTAATACAAAGAATATTTCATCCAACTCAATTGGCTTACATAGGACTAATTCTCATAATGTAAATAAAAATAATACATATAGACACCCTAGTATAAAAAAAAATAATAATAGGCCTACTATTATTGTAGCTTCTACGCAAAACCCTGCACACAACAGTTGTCAAACCTCTTCAATGTCAGGATTAGAGGTCTGCCACAACTTACTGTACAGGATAAAGAAAATGTACAGTGTTTATTAAATAAGAAAATTGAGGAAGTAAGATTCAAAGTGCAAACTATTTCACAGATGGATAAATTTTAAACATAATATATGTTTGGTGCTGGTGCCACGAAAACAATTGTTGGCTCAAAAATGCATAATTTAAAACCAAATCAAAACAGAAGTACAGGTACCAAAACAAGATTAGCACCAGATAAAAGTGTCCAGGACTTCTTGAGTCCAATATGCTGTGTGTGGTCGGATGATGTCTTGCAAAAACAAAATTTTTGAACTTAACTTTCCCCTGAGCTTGTTTTAAATTGTAAGATTACACAAAAATCTTTTGCTTTAACCAAATACCAGTATTTTCATCTACAATAAGATAAAGAGTTTTCGTTATTAAATATGAGTTGGTTATGTATTTGTAAAGTCTACAACTAAATCCATCTAGATGAACTGTCACCAAAGGCAGAACATAATATATTAATTCGTATTAATATATATATACTCTTTCATATGTGTACTCATACTATACAATTCAATTATTGCATTTTAAAATGTAAATAAATAGTTGCTATAGATGAGCCGCATTGAAAGCGACCTGCACGCAGATTTCTTGTGCATAGGGGGGGGGGGGGAGGAGCAGGAGCTTGACCAAACCTACCGCCACGCCCTCTTTCACTGCTTGATCTATTTCATGATGGTGCTCTGCTTCCCTCATGTGAAGAGGTTTGACAACTGTTGTGTGCAGGGTTTTGCGTAGAAGCTACAATAATAGTAGGCCTATTATTATTTTTTTTTTATACTAGGGTGTCTATATGTACTGTGTTGGTGTTTTGGAGCATCACGCTATGTTTTGTTGTTCT